>NW_027617742.1:0-99495 GCF_964187855.1 Myxine glutinosa
ATCACGCAGGGAAAAAAAATCATTGAACTTTAAGGATAGCCGGATAGCTCAGTGAAGGAAATATAGTCTGTGACTGTCCAATATATGGATTTTATTCGGGACAGATTAGGATTACACTACAAGCTGCCATTCTGATGAACAACAAAGCATACCATACCTTCGGAGAAAAGCAGGCCCATTGTGTGTTGGTTACCAGCCCACATTCTAAATTCCTTCGTCAACATCCCGGTCCACTGCATCAACAGCACAGTCGCACCGATGAAACCATGCAACCAGCGGACCGAACGATTGAATACACATTCGCAAGACAGATTCATTCATACACCTGTAATAACAGCAAGATGCAGATTCCAGGTGCTGTGCTTTGACATAACCGCAACATTACAGTTTGCAGTAATCATTTTATTTTTTTTCCTTTCTCATAAAATCGTCATGTGGATGCCCTCTTGTCGTAACTTATTACTTTAGGCAAGCAATCCAATCATATACATCATTTGTATTAATTGTTGGTTTTCACGCATACAATATAGTATATTCCTGCTCTGTCACATCACGTTATACAAACAGATCAAACATCGAAACCATGTTCTGATGGACGAAAAGACCATCCACATATCACATGATGCATTTTTTGGCGATTGTAATAAGCCGTCCCATACAGTGATGAACATGCAATCGACAGGCAATATCGTATGTGAGCGCAGCATGAACTAAAGCCAAAAGCCTCAGCAATGAAATCGAGAGAGAAATATTGAAACAAATCTGCTTGCCCGATTTGCTCATAATAGTCGTGTTTTATAAGTATTTGTGCACCAAATAAATAACTGATCACCTCGTGGAATATGCAAGGTACGGTAGGTACGTGTACACAGAAGGTGGTTCGGCTCATTATTGGCACCTTAGTTCAATGTATCTACTTGACATCAATGGAAAAGGAGCACACACACATTACATATACAAAGTACATATACATACATACATATATAAACATATATACATTATATACATATACAACATATACATACAACATATACATACATATTATTACATATACAACATATACATACATATATATATATACATAAAGACATAGTACATATATAAATATACATATTTTATATATATATATATATATATATATATATATATATATATATATATATATATATATTATATATATATATATGTATATATATATGTATATATATATATATATATATATATATATATATATATATATGTATATATATATGTATATATATATATATATATATATATATATATATATATATATATATTATAATAGAGCAAACGTATTATGGTTATGTATGTCGCTATGTTTATATGCGACGTAAACGTCTTCTTCTTCTTCTTCAAATAAAATTACCACCCTTTTAATTAACCCTCTTAATTGCGTTAAGACTGTCGAGATCCCTCAGACCTTTAACGAACCTTTAATTCCCCCAAGACCCTTCAGACAACCAAGACCCGTGAAGACCCAAAATACCCTGAAGACACCCAAAATACCCTGAAGACCCCCAAATACCCAAAGACCCCAAAATACCCTTCAAGGCCGTGAGGCTCAAAAACACCCCAAAGATCCAAAACACCGAAAGATCCAAAACACCCCGAAGACCCAAAACACCCCAAAGACCCAAAACACCCCAAAGACCAAAACACCCCAAAGACCCAAAACACCCCAAAGACCCAAAACACCCCAAAGACCCAAAACACCCCAAAGACCCAAAACACAACGAAGACCCAAAACACAACGAAGACCCAAAACCCCCGAAGACCCAAAACACCCCGAATACCTAAAATACCAAGAAGACCCAAAAGACCCTTTAGACACCGAAGACCCAAAAGACACGGAAGACCCTTAAGACCAAAAGCCTCTGAAGACATCAAAGATCCAAAATACCCTGAACACCCAGAGGATCCAAAAGACCCTGAAGACCCAAAAGACACCAAAATGGTCAAAGATACCTACCCCTCTGAAACGTGTGGTGAGGCGTGCAGAGCACGCCGAGTCAAGCTAGTACATATAAACACACACACACGTAAATATATATATATATATATATATATATATATATATATATATATATATAATAAACATGTAAATTTCGAAATATAGAAATATAGACACTGCATGTATATATATATAAAAACATGTCAATTATATATATATATGTATACACACACACACACACACACACACACACACACACACACACACACACACACACACACACACACACACACACACACACACACACACACACACACACACACACACACACACACACACACACACACACACACACACACACACACACACACACACACACACACACACACACACACACACTGTTAATTTCTTGAAAAATAAATTGGGTGGAGGGACAGAGGTGCTGGTGTCGGGTGAGGAGTGAACACACCCGACAGCACATTAATTTTTTGACGAAACCTCAATCTCTCAGACATTACAATCACGAGTTCACGACACAGGTACACAAGGTACCTCCAAATACTGCCAGGTGAAATACTGACCCTCTCCCAGCACTGTTAACCTGCGTAACCCTGGTTCATCCAACACCCATCCTGAACCCCCCCCCATCTCCCACCCCATCATCCCCAAGCCCCTCCGCGGTTAAAAAAAAATAAAAAAATAAAAATGGAAGGCTCAGAGATTTCTCTTCTGCACTTTGAGGTTATATCGACCACGTGCCGTTGCATTAATCGTTCCTTTGGAACATTGCCGCGAAATGCATCCATCAAAGCTAATGATACCTTCTCACATGCCACTGCCAGCCAAGCCATGAAAGCGTGAAATTTGCCTCCTCAAATGAGCACGGTACCTCTAACGGAACGAAGGAACCCACGGGCTGCCCGATCACTCGTGGTGAACACGACGCTCTGAGCAGCTTCGCTTTGCACCTTTGGTGAACAGTCTCGGGAGAGAACGTGCACGTGTGATCGCTAACGTCCCTTGCACGTGCGCGGCTCGAGAACCTCGTCCCTTGCAGAGCTTGAAGCGCGCACTGCGCGCTCCCAATTCCCGATTCCTCCTCCCCTTCCCCAACACCACCACCACCACCTTCCTCGAAGAGTCTCGGATGCACCGAGCGCACGACAACAATCCACATCACCAGGATCGATTCAATGGATTCCTCCCTATAAACGTCTCTCGCCACGCGGGTGCCGGAACGTTATCATTCCGCGACAAACTTCAGAACCGCGACGAGAAACTAAATACTATAATTTATTATAATAATATTACACGATTACCACCAACGTGGTGTTAACAGGGATTACAATCACCGGGTCCCGCGTGCTCCGAAGTTAAGTTCCCGACGCATTGGTTCATCCGACATAAAGTGGACTCACTCACCGCCGGTGCCGCTGCGGGGCTCCGGATGATCCGCAACTTGCACGGACGTCCCGCTCGCAGTCTCGGATGACACGCCGCCCCCCGGAGAAGGAATCCCTAGCTCCGAGAACCTCGTGGGGTGGAGTGGCCCGGAGAGAGGGGTGGGGATAGACGTTGGGAGGGGAGGGGAGTGTGCGCTGCGGCGAGTCGGGACACAGGGAATTGAGGGAGGAATCGACTGCAGGATTGAATTTGAAGGACGGAACCAAAAGGAGAGTGTCGAATAAAGTCGATGAAATAAGAAATGGAGAAAAGAGACTTTAACGGAGAATAAAAACTTGTGGGTTGAAGGGAAGAGAGAAGGTTGAATTATAGAGGACGGAGGATTATATTATCGTACGATGAGGAGCCGCAGCCCGCAGGACAGGAGGAACTGGAGCTCGCCCGTCGCTTTCCTCCCCTGGCTCCGCCCAACACGAGAACCAGCTGGCACATTCACTCGTTGGTGTCGCCTTTGACACGTCCATCTTCAGTTTGGCCCCGCCCTTTCATTTCTGCCCCGCCCATAAAAACAGCTGGTGAATTCGTTCGCCTTTCCCCGCCCATTGACACAGCTGATCGACTCCCACATGAACCAATGCTTTGGCTCCGCCCTTCTGTAGCCTGAGATCGGAAAAAACGCCCCGCTGGCAGACGAGACACCAGAGCGTATAGCCTGTGTAACACACACATACACACCAACACACACACACATACAAACACATATATATATATATAAACACATACATACACAAAAAAATTTTTTTATTTTTTTATTTTTTTTTTGATACAGAATCGAGGCTCGTGAAAGAGCTTTTTTTTTCTTTTTTTTCTTTTTTTTTTGTATACAAGATCGAGGCTCGTGAAAGAGCGAACATTAATCACACAGAAAGACAAACCGACACATAAAACATATAACATCGGGAGCGGTAGACAAGATGGGGAGAGAGGGGGAAGGACACAAACACAACATTTGAGAGCAGGGACCGAGAGACATGGAGACATTGAGAGATCTGAGAGAGGGCGAGGGCTTTGGGGGGGGGGGGCATGGGAAGGGGGCGGTGGGAGAGGTATAAAACATATGGACACTGCCAGGACTTCCAGGAAAGAAGTTGGAATTTCAAACAAGGTGGATCTGGGGTGAATTAGCGGGGGTAGAAAAGATCAAGGTTTTGGATGGGGGAAGATAAGAGATGGTGGTGAACAGCTGTTTTAAAGACCTGGAGGGAGGAGTGGGATTGAAGGGAGTGAGGGAGTTTGTTCCAGAGGCGGGAGAAAAGAGGAATGAAAGAGTGAAGGTGAGCAGAGAGCCGAGATTTCGGCAGTTTAACCATCATAGGGTTGCTGGCAGATCTTGTGCGACCTGTAGGAATATTTGGGGAACAGAGCACAGAGAGAGCTGGGGGTGCAAGGCCGGAGAGGAGTCGGTAGAAGACAGAAAGACCACCTACCTGCCTGCGGTGAGTGAGTGAAAGGCCCTCAGAGATAGCTTCATCGCGGGAGATTCCAATAATTCTGAAAGCTTTGGTTTCAACAGCGTGAAGCCGAGCTTGGTGTGAGGCAGGAGCACCGGCCCATAGGGGAGAACAGTATTCCATTGAGCTGCGGATGAAAGCCTTGTATGTGGTGAGGAGCTCAGGTGTGCCGAGGAAGGACTTCGCACGACGGAGGATGCCCAGTCGGCGACTGGCTTTGGAGGCCAGCTTGGAAATGTGGTTTTCCCAAGAAAGATCATGGCAGATAGTGAGACCCAAAATCTTGAGCGACAGAACTTCTTGGAGAGGATTGTTGAGAAAGTAGATGGGAGGGTTGTCCAGTCGATCTTTTCGGAGAGACATAATAAAAGTGTGAGATTTGTCAGGATTGAAAGACATGTTCCACTTGTTTGACCAGTCTGTGATTTTGTCCAGGTCTTCAGAGAGTGAGGAGGCAGCAGACTGCCGATCTGAGGGAAGAGGAATGGAGCGGCAGAGAGTGGAGTCATCAGCAAAGAGATAGAGAGGATTTTCGAGAGAGTCAGAGAGATCATTGATGAAGACCAGAAAAAGCACGGGGCCCAGAACACTGCCTTGGGGAACTCCAGCCTGAACAGGAAGAGGAGATGAGAGAAACCCATTCAGGGCCACACGTTGACGACGACTAGAGAGGAAGTCCGCCAGCCATGCATGGAGATTTCCATGGATACCAAAGGAGGAGAGTTTGGTGAGCAGAGCGGGGTGCCAGACCGTGTCGAAGGCACGTGATATGTCGAGGGAGACAGCTCTAATTTCCTGTTTGGCATTGAGGACCTCCATCCATTGTTGAGACAGCAGAAGCAGCATGTCCAGAGTAGAGTGACCTGGTCTCAAACCAAATTGATGATCAGAGATCAAGCCATTGCAGAAGAGGAAAATTTCATATCCGAAGCAATGATGGATTCCATGACTTTGCTGATAATTGGGAGAAGGCTGATTGGTCTGTAGTTGCTAGGATCTGTTTTTGCACCTTTTTTGTGCAAAGCGGTGATGTTGGCTGATTTCCAAGCAGATGGCAGTTGACCTTGAGCAAAAGAGAGGGTGAAGAGAACAGAGAGAGGGTGAGATAGAGCAGCAGAGCAGGATTTTAGGACCCGTGGGCTGATGCCGTCGGGTCCAGTTGCAGAATCAGAGTCGAGGGTTGACAGAAACTTTTCCACCTTGTCAGGAGGAAAGGACACGGAGTCCAGGAGCAGCAGGGTACGACTGGGTATGGTGGGTACAGAGAGGGATGGGTTTGGGACACAAGATTTAGAGGCAAACACAGAGTTGAGGCATTCAGCTTTTTCACGTGCGGAGTCAGCTGTGTAGCCGTTTGAGGTAAGGGAGGGGATGGAGGGGGAACAAACACCAGAAACGGATTTGACCAGACGCCACCAGGATTTGGAAGAGGGAGACAGATAAGAGAGTTCGGTCTTGAGAACGGCGAGATATTGTTTCCTGGCTCTCCTGAGGGTGGACACACACTTGTTTCGGGCTTTGTGAAAGGAAATGAGATTTCCTTCCGTTGGATTTGCTTTCCAGGAGACGAAGGCAAGTTGTTTCTGGGCGACAGCCTCACCACAAGATTCCGTGTACCATGGACGGGAGGAAGGGTATGACAACTGAAGACGAGATGGGATAAATCTGTGCATGAGAGAGAGCAATTTACTTTGGAAGAATTCCCAGGATGAGTTGATGTCAGAGGTGGTAGAGATGGGAGACCAGTCCAGATGATTGATGGCTGCTTGAAGACCGTGCCAGTTGGCCTGCGTGAAATGCCAGACTCGTCGACGCTGAGCAGGCTCCCTGAGGATGGTCAGATAGATGTCCACTTTAACACGGACATGATCAGATGATCCGATTGGAGCAGAAGAAGAGCAGCAGACATTTTCAGGGAAGTTAGTCATAACCAAGTCCAGAAGAGAAGATGTTCCATTGACTGAGATCCGGGTCGGGAAATTGACAGATTGTGTCAGTCCCAGTGAGTCGCAGAAGTCCTTTGCTGAGGAGCCATGGCTGGTGAGAGAGGTACCCACACCCAGCCAACTGGCATGATGACAGTTGAAATCACCACATATGAGGAAGAGAGAGTTGGGATGAGTAGATAGAAGTTGGTCCATATCATCAGACAGCGAGATGTAGATGGAGTCATCACTGTTTGGTGGACGGTACAACACACATATGAACAAGAGGTGGGAGCGAAGGGGAAGCCGTAGCCAGAGGTATTCCTGGGGGTGAGGTGGAGAGAGTGCAGTGCAGGGCGAGTGAGGAAGAGAGTTTTTGATAAAGATAGCAACCCCGCCTCCAGGACGAGGCTCAGGTCTATCATACCGGAGGAGGGAGTAGCCCGGGAGAGATACTATGGAATCAGAGACATCATAAAGGAGGAAAGTTTCTGTTAAGCAGATCACGTCTGGTTTGACAGAAGCAACCTGTATGGAGAGATCAGTTAAGTTTGAACGAAGGCCCCGGATGTTTGAGGTCCATACCGTTAATGAAAAGGAAGGGGGAGCATCAGATACAGAACAGGGGGGAGGAGGGGTAGGGTAAGATGTGGAAGAGGTGGAAGAGGTAGGGAGAGCTGTTGAAGGTGTGTCAGAGATTTCAGAATAGCTCGGAGAAAGGGAAGGATGGGGCGGACAAAAGGTTTGATGGTGATTGGGTGAGCCACAATGAGGTGTTATTTGAGGAGGGGGAAGAGCGAGGCAGAAGGTTGGGGGAGATGGAGGTGAGAGTTTGAAGGGGAAGAAGCGGGGAGGACGCTTTGAGGAGGGGGAGTGAGAGGGGGGAAATTGAGAAGCAATGAGGGTGGGGAGATTTGAAGGGGAGGGGTGAGGGGGGAGTTTGGGAGGGAAGGGACAAGGGGAGGGATTTGAAAGGGATGGGATATGAGGGAGATTTGGAGGGGAGGGGTGAGGCAGGAGTCTCGGAGGGGAGGGGCGAGGGGGCGTCTTTGCGGGGAGGGGTGAGGGGGTAGTTTAGGAGGGAGGGGGCAAGGGGGGAGATTTGAAAGGGATGGGTGATGGGGAAGATTTGGAGGGGAGGGGTGATGGGGAAGATTTGGAGGGGAGGGGTTATGGGGAAGATTTGGAGGGGAGGGGTGAGATTGGATTTTTGAAAGTGTACGATTTATGGGAAACGAACATTTATTGCAAAATGAGTTTCTTGTGACCTTCGAGTTAAAAATACGTTTAAGGACGCTGGATGGAGGATGGAGTGCAGGAGAGTTTAGGGAATGTAGAAAAAAGGCACTATAGGAGATGGATATTTTTTTTGGGATGAATTGATTTGGTGAGCAAGTCGAAAGCAGCCTTTTAAAGAAGAAGAAGAAAAGTTGTTATAAAATTGACGGAATACATAACTTGAGGGGAAAGTGTAAACATTGAAAGTTAATGAGTGAAAACTATCTGGGGAAATGGGGGAGAAACACGTGGTCGAAGAACGAACGAACGAATAAGAATGAATAAACGAATGGGAACAGAGAAGGAAATGTTTTTTTTTTTTTTGTTTTTTTTTTGAGTTGAGATTTACACAAGGAAGTAGGCTATGGGTGAAAAGGCTGGGAATACAGAGAACGAAAGTTATTGGCTCACAAACGACGGACCGCTGAGAGAAAAACAAAGCCTCAAGGTTGTACAGTGCACACTGTACAAGGCCTCAAGACACGACACGAATTAACACGATTTTCAATACAGGTATGAAAGATTTGCACCGAAAAATCTTCGTCGGGACACAATATACGTACAACACCATAAATAAATACAGTTTTAACGAAAATACAAATGGGAACAATCACTTAACTTCGATTTCAAATCGTTCGCGACGCGGCAAAGGCCTTGCTCGCGACACGGCAAACAGACGATCAATTTATGAAAGATAAACACCGAGAAACAACCAAAGTTGCACACAATAACTTCACACACCGAAAGATAAATACAGTTTCGACAAAATACAATTGTGAACAGACTTAACTTCGAAAAACGTGGAGACCGTGTGGAGCTTCGAAAATCCCTCCCACCGTCTCCGAGATCTCGCGAGATCCCATATATATATATATATGTATATATATATATATATATATATATATATATATATATATATATATATATATATATATATATATATATATATATATATATATATATATATATATATATTGCAAAGCTAACATTTATCACACAAAATTATCAAACAGACACACGAAGTATATAATAAGGGAAGCGGTTGACAAGATGGGGAGAGAAGGTGGGAAGCACACAAACACAACATTTGAGAGCAGGGACATCGGGAGATCTGTGGGAGGGACGGGGCTTCGGGGGAAGAGGCGTGGGAAGGGGGGGGGGGGGGGGTGGGAGAAGCATAAAACACAAGGACACTGCAAGGACTTCCAGGAAAGAAGTTGGTATTTAAAAAAAAGTGTATCTGGAGTGAAATTAGCGGGGGTAGAAAAGATCAAGGTTTTGGATGGGGGAAGATAAGAGATGGTGGTGAACAGCTGTTTTAAAGACCTGGAGGGAGGAGTGGGATTGAAGAGAGTGAGGAAGTTTGTTCCAGAGGCGGAGAAAAGAGGATTGAAGGAAGGAGTGAAGGTGAGCAGAGAGCCTAGATTTTGGCAGTTTAATCATAAGAGGGTTGCCCTCGGAGTTAGCTTCATCGAGGGAGATTCCAATGATTCTGAAAGGTTTGGTTTCAACAGCGTGAAGCCGAGCTAGTTGAGAGGCAGGAGCACCGGCCCAGAGGGGAGAACAGTATTCCATTGAGCTGCGGATGAAAGCCTTGTATGTGGTGAGCTCAGCAGTGCCAACGAAAGACTTCACACGACGGAGGATGCCCAGTCGGTGACTGGCTTTGGAGGCCAGATTTGAAATGTGGTTTTTCCAGGAAAGATCATGGCAGATAGTGAGACCCAAAAGCTTGAGTGACAGAACTTCTTGGAGAGGATTATTCAGAAAGTGGATGGGAGGTTTGTCCAGTCGGTCTTTTCGGAGAGACATAGTAAGAGTGTGAGATTTGTCAGGATTGAAAGACACGTTCCACTTGTTTGACCAGTCTGTGATTTTTCTCCAGTTCTGCAGAGAGTGAGGCGGCTGCAAACTGCCGATCTGAGGGATGATGAATGGAGCGGCAAAGAGTGGAGTCATCAGCAAAGAGATAGAGAGGATTTTCCAGAGAGTCGGAGAGATCATTGATGAAGACCAGAAAAAGCACCTGGCCCAGAACACTGCCTTGGGGAACTCCAGCCTGAACTTCAATTTGGGGAGATGAGAGAAACCCATTCACGGCCACACGTTGACTACGACGAGAGAGGAAGTCCGCCAGCCATGCGTGGAGATTTCCATGGATACCATAGGAGGAGAGTTTGGTGAGCAGAGTGGGGTGCCAGACCGTATCGAAGGCACGTGATATGTCAAGGGAGACGGCTATAATTTCCTGTTTGGCATTGAGGACCTCCATCCATTTTTGAGAAAGCAGAAGCAGCATGTCCAGAGTAGAGTGACCTGGTCTGAAACCAAATTGATGATCAGAGATCAAGCCATTGGAGAAGAGGAAAGTTTTCATATCCGAAGCAATGATGGAATTCCATGACTTTGCTGATAATTGGGAGAAGGCTGATTGGTCTGTAGTTGCAAGGATCTGTTTTTGCACCTTTTTTGTGTAAAGCGGTGATGTTGGCTGATTTCCAAGCTGATGGCAGATGACCTTGAGCAAAAGAGAGGGTGAAGAGAACAGAGAGAGGGAGTGAAAGAGTGGTAGAACAGGATTTTAGGACCCGTGGGCTGATGCCGTCAGGTCCAGTTGCAGAATCAGAGTCGAGGGTTGACAGAAACTTTTTCCACCTTGTCAGGAGGAAAGGACACAGAGTCCAGGAGCTATATACATACACGTAAACTCTATATATATATGTGTATATATATATATATATATATATATATGTATGTTTATATATATATATGTATATATATATATGTATATATATATATATATATATATATATATATATATGTATGTTTATATATATATATGTATATATATATATGTATATATATATATATATATATATATATATATATATATATATATATATATATATATACTGTATATATATATATATATATACATACATATATATATATATATATATATATATATATATATATATATATATATATATATATATATACACAAAGAATTAAGTTAAGCACCCCTACACAAAGAATTAAGTTAAGCACCCCCTAATATATATTCTTTGTGTATATGTATACATTGGCATATATTCTAAGGTATGTGAGATCAAATAATGATTGGTATGACATTAGCAATTATCCATTGATGAAATGCAGATGAGTGCACGCATCTGTGACGCCCATCGCTCGTGCAGCACGTGTTATCATCCACGTGGTCGTGATTTTCTGTAAATGCACTATCATCACGGGTTATTGCAAGTCACGCCTGAGCTCGTGTGGGGGTTACATGGTCATTTTCTCGTAATGGTGGCTCGTAGACGGTTGTCGGACGGAGAAAGATGGCGGATAATAGGCATGATCGAGTCCGGAATGTCCAGAAAAGCTGTAGCTCGAACGTTTGGTTACCACCATTCGGTGATCAGTCGGTTGGTGCAGAAACACCAGGAAACGGATGCGGTGAAGGACCGCCCAAGGTCTGGAAGACCTCGCGTGACAACAGTCCGCCAAGATAGAGCGCTTTTGAGACTGGTGCGACGATATCCCTTCGCCTCGAGCCATTTCCTGAAGGACAACTGGCTGCCCAACAGAAGGCTATGTCACCGTACCGTGAGGAACCGCCTGAAATCGGCCGGTTTAAGGTCAAGACGAGTGATCAAGCGTCCAAGGCTACTCGAACGACATCAGAGGGAGCGTTTGGCATGGTGCCTAGCGCGACGTGGATGGAACATCCGGTCTTGGAGGCGAGTTCATTGGTCGGATGAAAGCCGGTTCTTGCTGTACGTGACAGATGGGCGTGTTCGGGTGTGGCGCCACAAAAACACCGCGTATGCACCTAAAAACATTCAACCAACGGTACCCTTTGGTGGTGGCTCGATTATGGTCTGGGGATGCTTCTCCCATGACTGTAAATTGGACCTGATAACTGTGCGAGGTAACCTCAACGGAGAGCGATATGCCGAGGAAATCCTGAATACCACCGTAATCCCGCACTTCGATGACCACACCCTCGCCAGCAGACCCATCTTCATGGATGACAACGCCAGGCCTCACCGTGCGAGACGCGTCCGAGCCTTGCTGGAGCAAGGTGCTGTGACAACCATCCCCTGGCCTGCGTACAGTCCTGACCTGAACCCCCTCGAGTACGTTTGGGACATGTTGGGACGACAAATTGCGAAGATGGTCCCTCCAATAGCCAATCTGGATGAATTGGAACGTGCATTACATCGGGAATGGAACAACCTGCCACAGCAACGCATACGACGGCTTACAGGGTCTATGAGACGTAGGGTTGACTCAGTGATCCGATCACGTGGGTCCTACACACGTTATTGACGCAAAGATCGCTAGAGGTCTTCTCAGAACAATGACTGTACGTTAGAAAACATAAACGTCATCCACACTGTCCGTGATGGACCTATAGCTCCATACTTAAATTGAGGTGAAAATATGCCTAAAATTCCCAAAAAATTTCACCTTAAATTATTCAGAATAAAATATTGAAAACGGCATGATTGTTATGTTTTTATGTGACCATAATATCACTTCTCCAGAAAATATAGCAATATCATGGGTATATTACACTGTTTTGACGACAACAAACTTGTAATGTGCGAGGTTGTAAAAAAACGGGGGGGGGGGGGGGTGCTTAACTTAATTCTTTGTGTATATATATATATATATTGTTACGGAATCCAACGTCGGCCTTCCCCACTTACCAAGGGGGGATTAGTCCCCTCGCTTATATGACTGACCGACGTGGTCCTGGGGGTATGATGCCACGGCCGGTCGACGCTGGGTAGGGTATTAGGCCTAAACTGTCCTATTACCTATTAAAATACCAGCGCTCCCTGACACGCGAGGAAATACTCCCCCACTCACGGTCGCAGCCTAATGGATTAGTTGTGCCGAGCGAAGCAGACTGCACCGTGAGCCGGTTACCAATGACTAGACCCAATTTATTCGTTGGCCGAATCGCGCCGCATACATCCAATTGGGAAACCTCTAAAGCGACCGAATCTGAAGAAGAAGAAGAAGAAGTACGGAGGAATAACAGGATTTATTATTTACACAAAACTAAGCAAAAAGAGCAGTCAAGGTTATATACAGGGAAATGGAAGGAGCAGGAGACACAGTGAAATCATTAGCTTACCTATTAACAGTCTTAATTAATAAACCCCAGGACAACGTGTACGACAGATGAACATTCACACTTACACGGGGAATGCAGGCAGGAATGAATAGCTTGGGGTGGATGGCTTTGAGAGGCAAGGAAGGTTCAGCGGGGACTGGGCACGGTCGGGCCGGAAGGCACTGCCGTCAAAAAGCCGAGCCGCGGTTTCAAACTGCGCGGGCGAAGTTCCCCTTTACGCACTGCTGCATTGCGCGCTCCTTGCGTTGCCTCGGTCCGTATTTCCTGCAGCGCGGAACGTATCACAGCTGCTTGGACTCATCTGCTCATCTCCAGCGCATCTCTGGTGGGGGCGTCTCCCGCGGGTTATATAAGCCCCATCCTTGAACCTTTGCGAACCTCCCAGATTGTTCTCTCTCCGCCCTCTCAAGCCAAACCCCTTATATTTGGTTGGTTGTTTGGGGCTGGCTAACTCCTCCCCTCTATGATGAGGTGGAGACACGCCTTTCTTCTTCCAACCGACCGTGTGCTCAATGGAGTCCATTTGCGGCGAAAACCATCCAAACCTGACACTTTGCAGATGGGACCTACTCGTATTTAATTCGGTGCAATGAAGAGTCAAACTATTGGGAAACACAGCCTTAAACTACATAGAATAAGGGAATAACTATTTAAAAGGATATATGGTGCCCTGCGTGTAGGTTTATGGAATTAACTAAGAAGACGAGCTTCGACCTTTCTTTACATTACGGAGGGTGACATTTCCACACAACAAAACCATAATTCTCACATTCTTTACACTTTCTCAAATTCGTTACAATATATATATATATATATATATGTATTACAAGGCAGTGTCTGTTCGTCCGTCTTGCGGATTTTGTGAAACCACAAAAAAATAATGGCAACCACCATACAGGTTCCTTAAAATAGTTATTTCATAAAAACATTATTTTAGCCCCTTCCCCTTATTTCGGGTTCATATGTCGTTATGAGTTGGGGAGAGGGTAACACAGGTCCTCCACTCGTAAGTGATAATTTGCCAGGCAATGCACGCAGCCTCAAAGGCACACCATCTAAGTGTTCTGGATGCGTCACTTCCGCCTTTGTTGTTATTACATACTTGTAGGATTTTTAGTTTCAGGTAATATTGTTGGTAACATTTCTGTGTGAAATGGAAATGACTTCAGTGAAAGGTAAAAATAAATGTTTGTGAAGGAAAAAGGAAAACGCGGCAAAGAAACCGGAAGAGAGAGAGGAGAAGATCAGAGGGAGAGGAGATGGCCATGATAGAGACAGCCGTGAGTCGCATCGAGGCTGCGAGCGGACCTTTTTGATATTGGTCGCAAATGAGTTGAGGCTTCCCGTGAAAGGGTTTGCCCATGACATCGTCACATATTGCGATTGCAATTAAACCTGCGTCTCAGGTTTTATTGCCAAGTGTGAGCTATTGTTGGCCGGAAAGCAAGCACCTCCATTACAGGCTGATCGGCCATTTTTTCCTCGAAAAGGCCGACCACCTGGTGCTTCATGTTTTGTCGTTGGGATTCCCATATCGACATCATCGTGTGGTTCGCCGTTGGTTCCCATACCGGCTCGATTCCCATATTGGCCTCTCACCTCATAACTCCTCGTTCACAGCCTTACCGATAACTGCTTGTTCTTGTCGTTCTGCACGAGTTCGACCTTCACTCAGCGTGGGGATTCGTGCACGGACTTTTGGGAATGTTACATTTCACTCAAGTTTGGCGTATCGTGAGTTCATCGCTTTGAGAGCATTGGGGAATGATGGTACCATCATATATATTGTTCATGAGATGCCACTGATATTTTCATGGTACTTTATTTAATAGTGTTATTATTGTGTATGTGAGAGTTCTTAATACAATTACTTGTTTTGTTCTACAATTGCATTTGGTGTGTTTTTAGCTGCGTCGCAGATGCTGCTCATAGAGTGCCCTCTGCTGTTGTTGTTGTTCTTCTTCTTCTTCTTCTTGTTCTTCATGTTCTTGCAGAGAAGACAAAACCTCAAAGCTCCACCCATTCTGGGAACCATAGCTCCACCCATTCTGGGAGAGCCTTCATATAAACAAATATCCACCATTTTATTAACTCGCATAGCTTTGAGGCCTGTTTTGTAGGCCTGTGGTGTCTTCCTCTCTCACACAGTTTTATTTCAAATCAAATTCGATATATCATTTCATTTTTCACAGTCGCTAACATAGTTTTAGACTCGGTTGAAAAAAAACGGGAAGAAAATCCGATGAAAGTTGCCCTTTATAGAACGAAATGAATTCTCAAAGGCCTGTAACTTCAAGTCCATTGAGATATATTTTTTTACAATCACGGCATTGTCAGTCATACACCGCCCGAAATAACAGACGGGAAAATGCCGAGATATATTAAAAATCCGTCCATTTCATGACAATCATCACGATGAAATATTTAATTTATACGTCGTCACAATAATGTGGAGAGAGGAGCATGGCTTCGTTCACGTGTCGCTACACACGAGAAATTGCTGAGATATATTTTTTTACAATCACGGCATGGTCAGTCATACACCGCCCAAAATAACAGACGGGAAAATGCCGAGATATATTAAAAATTCGTCCATTTGATGACAATCGTCACGATGAAATATTTAATTTATACGTCGTCACAATAATGTGGAGAGAGGAGCATAGCTTCGTTCACGTGTCGCCACACACGGGAAATTGCCGAGATATATATTTTTTTAAATTGCGGCATGGTCAGTCATACACCGCCTGAAATAACAGACGGGAAAATGCCGAGATATATAAAAAATTCGTCGCCACACATGGGAAATTGCCGAGATATATTTTCACTTTGCACAAAAATAACATCAAGTAATCGAATCAATAGGAATGTCCTGTGCCTATAACATCGACGTTATAGGCACAGCTGCATCTAGGCATTGTGTAACATCGACGCGGCTTTTGTTTTAATTAAAACTTTTTGTACTTCTTTTCCATGGTTTATTAAAACACTCAAAATAACAAATCTTTCTGCCGCGTTCCCTCTCGAGACTCTGAGGGGCACAGTAACCGGGGTTTGGTGAGGAGGTAGTTTAAAAAGAAAAATAAAGATACGACGGCATTGGTTTTTTGATAACGAGTCGTGTGACATAACACCAAATCCCAGTGATGCACCACTAAAGATGGCTGATGGAGCGGCTGGTACACCTGTTTCGAATGGGCTGTTTCTTTCTCAATCCGGTGGTTCATTCCAAATGGTTCGTTGTTTTCGGGGATGGTCTGCATGCATCATGTGCTTTTTCCCGCATGGCCCTTCTCGGAGTGAGTCCATGAGTCGTCGGGCCGGTTCGGCACATTTTGATATTTTTTGAGGTTACGGTTCGATAAACGTGGCGGTATTCCAACCATTTAGGGGATTGCAGAGTAAGTGACGCACTCGCCGTGTGACCTTGACGCGGTTCAATGATAATGTAACGGTCGCGGAGTCCCCGACGTGAGACATCCCTCTGATGGATGAGGATTCGTTCTTTTGCATCCCAGAATGGAGAGAGCGGGCGTGAAACATCTTTTGAGAGCAAAGCGTTCAATCCAAACCGCCTTTGTTCGACACTCGAGGAACGATCAACGCAAGAGATGGGGAAAATATCGTCTTTATAAAATAATATTTCGTCTGTTGGCCTGAGCAGGTGTGCATCGTTTTGGCGCGGACCTCACTGCTTGCAGGAGACACCTCATCTGTCATTTGTACGAGTTATATCATTGTAAAACGGTCTAGGAGGGGGAGACCACCAAATAAATGGAAATATTTTGAAATACAGAAAGCTCCAGGGGAATGGCAAGACCCATTGCCATTAGAACCAGAACGGCACTCAGTAGAGAGAATACCTCCACCTGGTTGGCCATATCACTCAATGGTGAAGAATCACTTAAAAAATTCTACTATCTGGATCCGGATCCGGATCTTCAACAAAATTGAATCGATTCTTATTTTTCACACACAAAACCTGTCGAACAAGTTTCCTCCAGATCCATCCATAACTTTTTGAGATATCCTGCTATGTATCGTTTTTGGCCCTTTCTCCCAATGGTGAATAATCGCTTTAAAATTCTACTAGCCGATCCGAATCCGGATCTTCACCAAAATCTAATCATTTCGTCGGTGTCACATACGCTACATCTCTGCCAAATTTCGTCCGAATCCGTCCACAACTTTTTGAGATATTTTGTTCACAAACGGACAGACAGACAAAGGGACAGACAGGGGTGAAAACATAACCTCCATCCACCTTTGGAGGCGGAGGGAATAACGTTGATGACAAGGAAAGGTGAGATTCGATTAGAGGATCCGAGGGCAGAAAGAGAGGGCAATCGTTCACATAGTGATACAAGAATTAAATTTAGTAGTGATGTTCTTGTGCACACACTTTTTATATCCTGCCGATTAGCCAACTGGAAATTCAACGTCGCGTCTATTTATTTCAAAATTGCCCCCAAAATTGCTGAAATGTGCCATAAACTTTTATTATTGAATTTAGGTTCTACGAGTGTTGATACAAAATCACAAAACTACATATTATCTATAAAAGGAAGTTAAAATTTGCAATCTACCTAAGATAAATTGAAAAGTTTATCGACCTCTTCTAGATAATAACTAGTTCTGTGATTTTGTATTGATACTCGTACGTCCTAACTTCAATATAAAAAAGTTCATGACACATTTTAGCAATTTTGGTGGCCATTTTGAAAAATAAAAAATGACCGCCATTTTGAATTTCTAGTTGGCGAATCAACTGTATTTAAATAATATTCATGTAAGAACATCACTGCCAAGTTTCATGTTTGTATCTCAATATGAACTGTTTTTTGTGTTGGCGCCAAGCTTGTTGTAAATGGTGTGAAATGCAGGAGGCAGCTGGTTCCAGATTTAACGGTGCGAGAAAATAAAAAAGATACATTTAATGACTCCTCTGCACATCTGGAGGGACATACAGCATGGATGACTTGCTGAAGCCAAACAAGTGGAGCGAGAACATCTCGTGGGGAGGGGGACTTCAGCTGATAACTGAATCTGCTGAGCGCCGGCCATGGTATTAATGGTGGGGAAGAGATAAGGAGGAAACTGCTGTGGCCAGGAACCGAAGAATGATCGTTTTAAGGCCATTTTCCCCGCTAGAGCGGGGGTTAGCCTTGTGGGCCCCATGACAATCATGGTTCCCTGTTTGAGGCAATGTTTTTATGGCCGGATGCCCTTCCTGACGCCAGCCCTTGGTTCACGCTCTTACGATGCGCAGGGATACGTGTCGTGTACCTATTCTAAATCGGGGTTCACACCGTGATCATTCATCCCAGCAAGCTGGTACTCAATTTGCCGACCTCGGAAGGATGACAGGCTGAGTCAACCCCCCTGGCGTTAATTCAGCGATCGACCGGGATTCGAACCCAGGATCCTAGGATCTCAAGCCGGCACCCTAACCGCTAAGCCAACACCAGGCTATGTGTCCAGGAACCGAAGGCCGTCAGTAAACGAGGTGTTACCCAAAGCCACAAGAAGAAACTAGAACGACACCTGGTAGAGAGCATACCAACACCAGACCGAACAGTTTACCTATTGTATATCCCACTGAAAGGTCTGATCTGGATTCGGACCTGAACTAAATGAATCTAATCGGCTTGCTTTCTTGTCGCTTACCCAACTCAGCCACCACGTTTTGTCATAAGCCATCCACAACTTTTTGAAATATCATGCTATATATAGTTTTTTTCCCAATCACCCAATGGTGAAGAATCACACAAGATTTAAAAAAAAATTCTCGTACCCGGATCCGGATCTTCACCCAAATCGAATCAATTCATCCTTATCACACACCCATCCAGTTCACCAAGTTTCGGCCGAATCAGTCAAAAAGTCTTTGAGATATCTTTTTCACAAACACAGGGACAGACAGACAAACAAACAAGAAAGATGTTGTGCAGAGCACTATACTTGCAAAATCCATGCCCACCCCCCAAAAAATATGCAATGGATACATAAAAATGTCTATTTCATGAGGATTAAAATTGACGATCTTAATCAAAGCAGGGGTCAATTGGATGAAAAATGATTTTTTTAAATACTAGCAACGGTACCTGCCCTCCGTGCGGGGCTTCAATTGGGAGGCCCAAATGAAAAGGCAAAATATCAGATATTTAAGGATTTTATATTTTAAACGATTTATATAAACATCCGTTAAATCATATCACACGCAAATCATCAAAATTTAAACAGTATTTGTAGAATTTAAATAAAAGCCGCATCACTGTTCATGTCTGTAAATATTATTCCATTGTGTTTTGAAAAACTTGGAAATTGGGAAAAAAATTGGAAAAACAATATAGCCTATTTTACTCCAGGGGAGTCCCAGGATTACCCACCTAAAATTTCGTTGCTATCGGTTCAGCCGTTTTTGCGGTAACTGGGAACGGACAGACAGACAGACATTTGGTGAATTATAGTAAGATGAAAATTGATGATTTTAGAAGTGTGACCTTGAGTTGACCTTTGACCTTTTGAACTCAAAAAATAATTGGTTTCCCATTTCTGTGATGTACTATGCAATTGCTCTTGAATTTTCAGGTTAATAGGATGAAAATTGTTGGATTTTTCAGATGAAAATTGATGATTTTAAAGTATGACCTTGAGTTGACCTTTGACCTCAAAAATAGTTGCTTATCCAATTTAGTGACTCAATATGCAAATGCTCTTCAATTTTCAAGGCAATCGGATGAAAATTGACAATTTTAGAAATCTGACAATGTTGTTGACTTTTGGCCTATGTTGACCTTTGACCTCAATATCATTAGGCTTGTTCTTCCATTTTCGATTTTGACAAGTCTTCGATTTTGGCAAGTACCAAACAGGGCCGAAGACGTAACCTCCATCCACCTTTGGTTGCGGAGGTAACAACCGTCGTCTGATCTCGATCAAGAATATTGGGCACAGGCAGAGGAACTTCACTCCAAAGAAAGAGAAATTGTTCATCGAAGAAGTATGTTTACGAGCTTTTTGAAAAGAGAAATCTAGCCTCATGGTTGAGTTAAACATTAGCAAGTAACAGGTTCTGCACCTCATCAATACCTGGTCGTTCTTCCCTTCTTCATCCTCCTCTGTACTACTGTCTGCATGTATCTCCTCCTGTCTGCATGTCTGCACTGTCTGCATGTCTGCGTGCATCATCCAAAGGACGGTGCACTCACTCTGTGATGCAACGACCTGGTTGTGAAACACCAATGTGACTCTTTAAGAGTCGTGTCCGGAATCGAACCCAGACTGGACAATTCAAAGGCAAGTGCGCTCACTACCTCTGCACCTTCCTGTGAGATTGTACAGACATCAATGCAATACCATCCATAACATTAGTCGAGAAATGATGACACACTATACACAGGAAAGTACAAATTATATGACAAACGACACACAAAGGCACGTACAAGCACAGCACTATATCTAATTAAACCATAACTCATTGGATTTTTCTAAATCATTGCTTCTTGTTGGTTTTTTTTCGGCGAATGTTCCCGCTGCACATTTGCAGCGTTTCTCTGTGTGCCAGGGAAACTCCCAAAATGACGTCACCGCACGAGCAAATTCAATACGGGAATTCGTGACATTGCTCTGCCGAGAGACCTGAGATGTACTACAACAACGGGTTCGTACGTCACTCTTCGACTGACTGCATTTTTACGCTCGCCAGAGAGGGTATTGCGTTTGGGTCCGTTTGTTTAATCATTATGCGTCTTAATAATTTTATAATTAATACACATACTCAAAATGTGAGTATGTGTATTAATTACGTTAGACCCTTTAGAACCCGAAGACCCTTTAAGACCCCTAAAATCCGTCGAACCTTAGTAACCCTGAGACCCATTAAGACCACGAAGTCCTGAAGGACCATGAAGACCACAAACACCATAAGACCCTTAAAACTCTTAGGAACCTTTAGACCCCTCAACACACGTAAAACATTTTAGAGCTTTGAGAACCCGAAGACCCTTTATAACCCGAAGACCCTTTATAACCCAAAGACCATTTCAGACCCCTAAGACCTCCACAAACTCGAAGACCCTCTAATACCCCTAAAACCAAACACACTTTAAGACCTTTTAGAGCCTTAAAATCCTCTAAGGCCCTGAAGACCCTTAAAGAGCCAGAGGACCCAAAAGGTCCTTAAAAACACAAAAAACCCAAAGACGGTTAAAGACCCCACCTGAAAACCCAAAAATTCCCGAGGACCCAAATGACACTGAGGACCTAAAAGATACAAAAGACAAAAAGGACTCAAAACACCCTGAGGACCCAAATATCCAAAACACATCAAAGGCCCTTAAAGACAAAAAATATCCCGAAGACGCTTAAAGATTCCCCTTGAAGATGCAAAAATCCCCAAGGACCCAAAAGACCCAAGACCCCCAGGGCCCAAATATACTCAGAGGACCCAAAAGACCCAAGACCCTGAGGACCTAAAAGATACAAAAGACCCCAAAGGCCCTTAAAGACACAAAATATCCCAAAGACACTTAAAGATTCCCCCACATCCCCCCCCCCCCAACCCCCGAAGATCCAAAAGACCCAAGACCCTGAGCACCCAAAGGACCGAGAGGATCCCAACTATCCTGAGGATTCAAAAGACCCAGAGGACCCAAAATATACAAAAGACCCTGAGGACCAAAAGGACAAAACCACACACGTCCTGGCAAGGGACTGCAATCTCTGCTTGCTCTTTCTTGTTTACATTGTTTTCTTGTGCTGAGCTCGTACGCCCCTTTCTTTGTCGTGTCATATCTGGACTCATGAAAAAGGCTACTTCTGAAAATTGCTAGAAATTCCTCTGTAATTGGAAAGCTAGAAACACCAATGCAACGACACACAAACAGTGCATCGTGAAAACGTAAATAAAGGATGACTGGGTTCTATAACGTCACTTGTTTTTGTGGAAGTAAAATTTTTTCGCAGTGATTTGTCCTTCGGGTGAAACTAAATATGCAGATAAAATAGGGTGTGCTGACCGTCAGAGCGACTCTAATCCCGACCATTTTAATACTGACTAACGCAAGACAATACAATACATGTTTGGTTTCAACAACAGCATGGAGATAAAGCTACACCATGAAGTAACTGAGTTTGAAATTTCCATGTTGTTGTTTCTGCACTTTTCACGTCCTTCTTTCTCTCTTCTAGTTTGACCATCTCGTCAATGAAAGCATGAGTTGTGTTGTTGTTGTTTAGCCCCGGACAGTTCTCTCGAACAAGCCTGCGAACAGAGGTCCCAGGAGTGACCCAGAGATCCCCCATATCCAGGATGGTGCACCCCACCTTCACAAAGTCAGGCCAGACAGAGTTAGAGAAAGAGAGAAAGAGAAAGAGAGAAAAAGGGGGGGAGAGAGAGAGAAGGGAGAGAGAAAGAGAGAAAGAGAGAAAGAGAAAGAGAGAAAAAGGGGGGGGGGAGAGAGAGAGAATGGAGAGAGAAAGAGAGAAAGAGAGAAAGAGAGAAAAAAGAGAGAGAGAGAAGGGAGAGAGAAAGAGAGAAAGAGAGAAAGAGAGAAAGAGAGAAAAAGAGAGAGAGAGAAGGGAGAGAGAAAGAGAGAAAGAGAGAAAGAGAGAAAGAGAGAAAGAGAGAAAGAGAGAAAGAGAGAGAGAGAGAAGGAGAGAGAAGAGAGAAAGAGAGAAGAGAGAGAAAGAGAGAAAGAGAGAAAGAGAGAAAGAGAGAAAGAGAGAGAAGAGAGAAAGAGAGAAAGAGAGAGAGAGAAAGAGAGAAAGAGAGAAAGAGAGAAAGAGAGAAAGAGAGAAAGAGAGAAAGAGAGAAAGAGAGAAGGAGAGAAGGAGAGAAGGAGAGAAGGAGAGAAGGAGAGAAGGAGAGAAGGAGAGAAAGAGGAGAAGAGAGAAAGAGAGAAAGAGAGAAAGAGAGAAAGAGAGAAAGAGAGAAAGAGAGAAGAGAGAGAAAGAGAGAAAGGAGAGAAAGAGAGAAAGAGGAGAGAAAGAGAGAAAGAGAGAAAGAGAGAAAGAGAGAGAGAGAGAGAGAGAGAGAGAGAGAGAGAGAGAGAGAGAGAGAGAGAGGAGACTGACTGTTTCTTCCTTTTATTACAAGAGTACAAAAAATCAGTTATGTTCAGTCACAAAAAAACAAAACACAATAAAATGGTCTCAAGGAAAAGTTATTTTCAAATCATCATCATCAAGTGTGCATATGACATCATTAAAAACCCACTTTTCTTTAAAACATGTTAAATTCTTGTTCATTTTAAAAAACCGGTACTCTAGCTTTAGTCTTGCATTTACAAGAGCCTGAAGGGTGAGCAGTACATCATATGACGAGTCAGAAGCGTTTCCCATTTTTTTCTTCCTGGATTTATAAATTGCAAACTTGGCCTGGCCAATTAAAAAATTCATTAAAACCACATTTCTAAGGGAAGACGGTCCTAAAACACCATAAATAAAAACATTGTGATTGAAGAGGGAACCAAGCTTCACAAAGCGTTCCTGAAGGAATGTAAAAAGAGGTTGCAATCGTTCACACTCAAGGTATATATGCGGTAGGGTTTCAATGGATGCACAGAAGGGGCATAGATTAGAGTTAGCAGTAGAAAACCGGTTCAGTAAAACATTATAAGGTAAAATCCAGTGTACAAGTTTCCATTGAATATCTCCAACATACTTTGGAGTAGGCAAGAGATAAAAACTTCGCCAATTGGGGCAATTGGGGGGTATTTGGGGTAAAACATCCCGCCATCAAAGCCTCGGGTGCTCAGAAAATGTTTTTGCGTATAAAATTTTAACGTATGCGTTGTACAAAGTTTTCTTTGGAAAGGCGGGAAGGGATAATGCAGTATCATCAGGGCTGTTCAGGCCAGGGGACAGATTAAGTGGCGGGCTGAAGACTAGGAGTTTGGGGAAGTCACCCGCTGTTTCCTCGGGGGGAGGGCCAAGTTCCTCGCAGGTATTACGATACGTTGTGGATATCCCTTGAAGGAACCGAGAGATGATCCTGACAGATTTTATTCCGGTTTTTTGTGCCACAGCGGCAGCACTCAGCCAGCAGCTCCCAGACTCTGTCATGAGGTCTTTCACTCGCAGCAGCTTGGCATCAACAAAACGTTGAACGAGTCCCCTATTATTCAAGCTGTTTTCCAGGAAGGGGTTGTAGCATAGGGGCTCATTCAACAACATTTCCATGTTGTATGTTGCCATTTCACGGGAAAAGGACAGGGCTTGCCAGGCGTTCATCACCCCTTGGTAAAAGGTGGGCAGCAAGGATGAATCGATTTGATGAGGGTTCATCAAGAAAAGTTCTCGGTCATAACCCAGCTTGCATGTAAGCTGCAATATGCAGTTAGCCAGCGGCCTCCAGAGTAGGGCTTCATCTCCATATACAAGTTGGCGCACGATATGAAGCCGGAAGACCATAATCCGGCTGCGGATATCAATAAGACCTTGGCCACCTTCAGTGAGTGGTAAGTATGCCACGGGGGGTTGGAGCCAGTGTTTCCCGCTCCAGAAAAAGTCGACAATGCTCTTTTGCAGTGTAATAAGAAGGCTCCCGGGCGGTTGTAGGCATATCATCTTATGCCATAGCATAGAGGCGACAAGATTGTTAATGACGAGAGTTCTTCCGCGGTACGAAAGTTGAGAGAGAAGTCCTTTCCAGCGGGCCAGTTTTGCCATTACCTTGTCCGGTAATCCCACCCAGTTCTGCTGCTCAAAGGTGTTGTCTCCTAGGAAAATACCTAGGTATTTAATGCCACTTTTCTGCCAGTTCACTTCTCCTGGTAGGACAATTGGCGGGCAATCTCCAGGTCCTATCCAAAGGGCTTCACTCTTCTCCCAGTTTACCTGGCCTGAACAAGCCTGACAATATGTCTTTAGTGCCTGAGCCACCGCAGTGACGTCAGCACTATTTTTTTTATATAAATACAGACATCATCTGCATAGGCAGAGACTTTTAGCGGTGTGGTAAGAATTGATCCAGTGAAGCCAGAAATGTGCGTACGTAATTGGAGCAGAAGAGGTTCGATGGCAAGAGAGTATAAAAGTCCAGATAGCGGGCAACCTTGCCGTACTCCCCGTTGTACAGCAATGGGGCTGCACAATACTTGATTAATTTTAAGAACACTGGATATATTACAATACAAAAGTTTAACGTACGAGATAAAAATAGGTCCAAACCCAAAATTCTCTAAAACTCTAAAAAGGTACATGTGGTCAATACAGTCAAAGGCTTTTCCTTGGTCAATGAAAAACAGACCAACATTCATATTAAAATTGTTACAAAACCGAATGGTATCACGGATAAGAAAGATATTATTAAAAATAGTACGTCCAGGAATACAAAAGGATTGATGTTCTCCTATTAGTACATTCATAAAGGGTTTCATTCGATTAGACAAGGCTTTGGCTAAAATTTTATAATCCGTACATAAAACAGAAATAGGACGCCAGTTCTCTATAAGTTGAGTGTCCGC
Source organism: Myxine glutinosa (assembly GCF_964187855.1). Lineage (NCBI taxonomy): Eukaryota > Metazoa > Chordata > Myxini > Myxiniformes > Myxinidae > Myxine > Myxine glutinosa. The sequence continues at coordinate 25,713 of NW_027617742.1, forward strand.
TTTCTTAGGAATTAAGGTGGTGACTGCTCTCCGGCAACTCCACGGCAGTTGTCCATCCTCTAAACATTCATTCAATACCCGCAGTCGGTGAGGTCCAATGGCGTCCCCAAAAAACTGGAAAAATTCACTAGTCAGCTCATCCAGTCCAGGGGCTTTATCAGGTTCCAAGGCCTTCAAGGCAGCGGTGAGCTCAGGTAACCTAAGAGGATCCTCCAACTGCTGCTTCTGATCCTCCGCCAATGTTGGAAGGTTAGAAACAAGTTCCGATATTGCATCCTGGTTAATGTCATGCCACATAAACCGTTGTTTAAAATGTTTCCGGGCACATTCCCTGATTCTGCCATCTTCATAAAGGAGTTCCCCATCATGGAGCAAGCGTGTAATCATTGACGAAGAGGCCCCCCTTTTAAGGCTGAAGAAGAATTTGGTTGGAGCATCAAGGTCGTGTATGTACCTCATCTTCAGGCGCAATAAAGCATTTTGTGCTCGCCTTTCGGATATGGAATTCAGTAAGGCCGTTTTTCCATGGATTTGTTGCCTCATTCCCTGGTAGCTCACACTTGCAGTTCCCTGAAGCTGTTCCTGTAATGCCAGGATTTCATCTTCAAGTAAGGTTGTGGTTTTTCTTTCCTCTTGAACACCATACGCACGATATTGTTGGCAGAACAGTCTGATGTGCGTTTTGGCATTATCCCACCATTGTCTGAGGTTTGAGAAATTCCCTTGGGAGGCAACCAGAATATTCCAAATTTCCGGAAAAATTTCCTTAAAGGTACTATCATCAAGTAAGTTGTTATTAAATTTCCAAAAAGCACTCTTGTGTTTCGGGCAGGGGGCAGAAATTTTGAGAAATGCTGCGCTGTGGTCCGAGAATCCTGATGGGCAAATTTTGGATGACAGAACGAGGCGTTCAAGTGGAGGATTAATATAAAACTTGTCCAAGCGAGCAAGTACAATATTACCCTGAATGCATCGACACCATGTGTATTGCCTGATTGATGGGTGCTGTACCCGCCATATATCTGTCAAATTCATTTGTTTTAAAAATTTGGTGAGAGGGATTGTGGAGGCAGGATGGGGCTCTGCACTGTTCCTGTCTAGTTGGGGTTGGAGGGTGCAGTTAAAATCTCCACCAATACAAACATGATTGTCTTGGTTTTTTAGGGCGTTTTGGCTGTCGAGGGACGTTAGGTGTGTCCCAAGGTCATTAAAAAAAACTCGCCGAGCTACAGGCGTACTTGGGGCATAGATATTAAAAATAGTATAGAATTTTCCACAGTAGTGGAATTCTAGGGATGCTAGGGATCCCTTGTGTATTTCGTCGAATTTAAGCGATGAAGGCGAAAAGGCAGGGCTAAGAATTATTGCGACACCGCCTTTGCGGGAGTCACCGTTACTAAAGAAGGACAGGCCGGGGAAGAGCCTACACCACTCTGCGACACAGCAGTCGTTGGCATGGGTCTCTTGTAAGAGGGCAATGTCAACTTTCTTCTGTAATAAAAAATCCCTTACTTGAACTTTACGGACAGAGCTACATCCTCCGTTAATATTCAAGCTACAAATGGAAAAACTCATTACAGCTATAAGGAGGAGTGACCACCACTCAATTTTTTGACAGCAGTTCATTCTTAGCTTTTTGCAACCACTTCTTTAAACGGTGACGTTGGGAGGAATTGAAATTAAAAACGTGGGGCCGTTTTACCATCAATCTAGCGGAATGTATAAAATCAGGTAGCTCCGGAAAAAAGGTTTCTATAACAACATTCCTTTTTCGGAATGTGTCCTTAAGAAACCTTTTTATCTCGGAGGGAGGGATTGGAGGGGTTTCTTCTTCCTTAAGGCTACCACATTCACTAACAGAGTCATCTATATCAGATGGCTCAGATGGTGTGTCACACTGGTTTTCATCATTTATCTCCTCACCGTCATCACATCCCTCCACGTTATCGGATGGGGCATAGTCCATAGAGGGAGGGGATGGGGAGGGAGAGAAATGAGCCATATTCAGGGGAGGGGGGGGGGGGGTACTAATTTTTGCGGTTCAACCATATCAGTTTCTAGGTCAGTAGACAAGGGCGAGGATTCATCCACATCTTTGTCCTCCAATACCGAGAAACGATTTTCTGTGACGAGGGACAAATCTAGGGCAGAGAGGAGGGGCTGTCGGTTTTCAGTTGTAGGTTTTTTAAAGAGATGACCGTTTTCATCTGTTGTTTGTAGATGTCTTTTTCCTTTTGGGCAGACTAATTGAAACTCGTCCTGGTTAGTGGGAAGAGATTGCAAGGGTTTGGGGGGAGGGGGGGGGGGGGACGGGGGGCGTGATCATCGGGAGGGGATTCCCATCGGCTACCACGGCGAGAGAGGTAGGATCAGTTATAGCAGGCAACAAGCTGTGATTGGACGATGTCGCCTGGGGGGTGAGATCTATCGTTAACAGGAGATGGCTGCAATTAGATCCTTCAGTAGAGGGAGGGGCCCCTGTTTCAAGGGGAGGGGAAGGGGGTACGGCGGGGGGGGGGGGGGTTTGGATCGGTGGTAAGAGGGCTTGGGTCGGTGGTGGACAGATTGGGATCAGTGGTGGTAAGGCTTGGGTCGATGGTGGGAAGGTTCGGGTCGGTGGTGGGAGGGCTTGGTTCGGCGGCGGGAAGGCTTGGTTCGGTGGTGGGAAGGTTTGGTTCGGTGGTGGGAAGGCTTGGGTCGGTGGTGGAAGGGTTTGGATCGGTGGTGGGAAGGTGGGGGGGTTGCTTATTCCCGGTTCGGAGGGGAGGTTGTACTTGTGGAGAATTCTCTTTTCGGGGGCAGTCATGCTTAACATGCCCAAATTGTCCGCAGCCAAAACATTTTAGAACGTTGGTGGACACGTACACTGTATATTCGTTCTGTTGATGTTTTAATTTTATTATAAGGTTTAAATCCTTCTGGGAATTTTTTTAAATCATAAACACTTGCCGCCGGAATGAAACCACGTGCCTTAAATCGTTGTTTCGTGACCTGAAGGGAATCATAGATATACGAGACACGATGGTACCGTATCGGGACAACTCTTTAATTAGTACATCGTCGGATACAAATGGGGGGCAATTTGATATCACGACTTTTATCGCTGGGCTATCTAGTGGGGAAATCATAACAAATAAATCTGGATCGATTGTCAAACCCTGTTCGACAATTTGTGGGACACAATCCACGTCGGACAAAATAATAACGATCCGCTTGTTCATCCACGAAGCGGCAACAACCTTGTCGATCCGGACAACACGACCGGTTGCGAGGACAACGTCCTCGACACTAACCTCACGTTCCGGAGGTACACAAAAGAACCCGTGCTTACGGGTCAGGCTCTGAAAGGCCGTAAATCGAGATAGTGCAGCTGCCATGCTGGAACAGCTGCACTTACAACCCCTCCCCAACTCGGGGAGGGTGAATATATAATATAATCTTCCCTACCCGAACTCCGGGAATGGGAAGTAATCAGACCTCTCCGATTTCCCTAACTTCGGAAAAGGGAGGCAACAAAACAAACTGAAGGAAAGATAAACGAAAGGAAAAAAAGGAAATAGAGGTTTAAGATGAAGGAGCAAACACCGATCGGGCGACGCCCAAAAACGGCGAACCCTTACCAGCGATCACCCTGTGCTCTCCGGCTCTCTCTCCCGTCTCAACGTATATGGGAATCACCAGGAAGACTCCACGAACAGGCACAAGGACACGGAGGGGGGAAAACGGGGGGGGGGGGGGGGAATGGAGCAACAACACAGAGCACTCACAGGCCTCCACAAGCAGACGCCATGACAGTACAACCAGCATACAAATGGCCAGCAGGTGGCGACAGAGAGAGAGAGAGAGAGAGAGAGAGAGACTTTGACTTTTTAGTCCTTTTATTACAAAGATATAAAAGTAACAATATACACGTTTTGCAATAAAATCAATAATGCCAACAAAAAGAAAAAAAAAAAAAAAAAAAAGAAGAAGCACCCAATGATCATCAAATAAAAAAAACAATCAGTATTCACAACAGTATTCTAAATTCATTTTCTTTAACCTCACAAAACCCACCAACACACCAAGTATCAACAAAGTTATGAAAATTTCCGGACTCATTGGACAGGGTAAATTCCAGTTTCAATCTTGCTGAGATTAATGCATTCAAACACGACATGATATTGCAGTGCTCTATCGGTTTGCCAGATAGTTTGTCTTTTCTTGTTAAATAAACAGCAAGCTTCGCAGTTGCTATTAGGAAACTAAACAGTTTAGATGCAGGATTCTGTTTAGGGGCAAAACCAAAGACGAAACTTCTCAAAGAAAAGGTAACATGCATTTCATGTGCAATGTAATTCAACCAATGAAACAAAGGAAATAATCGGATACAGTCTATGAATGCGTGAAACAAGTCCTCATTGACTGTACAGAAGGGACAACAAACAGATACAGGAGAAAAATGTCTAATAAACGTGTTAGAGGGAACAATCCAGTGGGCCAAACGCCACTGGAGATCACCTGTTCTTTTGGATGTGGGCTCACTGTACATGGCTTCCCAGATAGGTTCGGAGGGGGGTCCTCCGGGTAACAATCCTTTCCATCGGGTAACTCCATTTAACGAAGGGTTCCCATTTAACAGCTTGAGGCACATCTTGTAGATGCCCTTGCTGTCCATTGTCTGGAAAAGCTTTGACCCATCGCTAACAGGGGGCAAATCGTTTTGAATGGGTTCAACAATTAATTTAGGCACTGTCGGCTCATTTTGATCTTCTTCTGTACCTCGAGTCCAAGTTAGGCCAAGTTGCCGTCCCAACTGAATCATTTTCCTCAAAATTTTTGCAATCATCCTATGGGACCAAATCCCTGTCAGGTCGGCGATTTCACTTACGGATTTCCAACCATACCCTGAGTCATGTCGGAGATGCCGCACCTTCACAATACCAGCTGCTATAAAGTGTTGGCAAAAATCTCGACTCTTTGGAATGTCGGGAAAGAGAGGGTTATAGAACAAAGGCTCGTGTGCCAGCATTTTCGTTACATATGTGTCCGCCTGACGACTCACAGAAAGGCTCTGCCAGGCATTTAAGAGGCTTTGGTAAAAAGCAGGGAGAACCGATATGTCGACATGCTGGAGGTTCATTTGAAAGAGTTCAAACCCGTACCCGAGCCTACCCGCTCGCTGCAGTACAAGGCGTGCAGGGAGCCGGCCTGGCAGATGTTCCATGTAGAGGAGACGTTGAATGGACCGCAGCCGGAAGGCCATTAGGCGGGCTTTGATGTCGACGAGGTTGTGGCCACCCTCAGCCGAGGGGCGACATATCACATCGGGTCGTAGCCAGTGGTAGCCTCCCCAGAAGAAGTCCACCAGTTTGCCCTGGAGTGCTTTGAGTAGGGCCTCCGGCGGTTGCAGGCAGATGAACCTATGCCACAACATTGTGGCAACTAAGTTGTTGATCACTAGCACACGGCCCTTGAAGGACAAATGAGGTAAAACCCTTTTCCATCGGTTCAATCTTTCTCCCACTTGCTCAATTACCCCGTCCCAATTTCTTTGAGCATACTGTGGGGAACCAAGGAATATGCCCAAGTACTTAATTCCCTCACTTCCCCACAGCAACCCTGCGGGGAGGGATGGGGGCGGCTGTGGTACAGGCTGAAGAAGGTTGCGATAAAGGGAGGGTATCCATAACGTCTTGCTCTTGTTCCAATTGATTTTTAAAGAGGAGGCAGCGTGAAACTTTGACAAGCACTCAACAACGATATCAATATCATCCTTATCTTTTACAAAGATGCAGACGTCATCCGCATAAGCACATAGGGTTAGCGGTGCACTCATGGGAGTGAGTGCTATTCCAGAAATCTTCTTTCTCAGTAGATTGAGAAGAGGCTCTAAAGAAAGAGCAAACAATAAACCAGAGACTGGGCACCCTTGCCGGACCCCTCTCCGAACCTTGATGGGGGGAGCCAGCACATTATTAATCTTAATTAAACTAAAAACATCCGTGTATAGCAAGGAAATGTAGGAACGAAAGTTTGCTCCGAGGCCGCATGCCTGTAACACATGATGCATAAACTTATGGTCGATACTGTCAAATGCCTTTTCAAGATCAAGCGACATCATTCCAAAGTCTTCTTTAACACGGTTACCATCAATGAGATCTCTGATTAAAGAAATATTATCATGGATGGATCTTCCAGGAACACAGTAACTCTGTTCTGGCAGTACTAGATCACCAATAACCTTTTTTAGTCGATTAGCTAGTACTTTTGAAAAGAGCTTGTAGTCCGTGCACAGCAGGGAGATCGGTCGCCAGTTCACCAAAAGTCGGGGATCTTCAGTTTTCGGGAGCAAGCACACTACGGCTCTTCTTAGACTCAGCGGCATTATACCAGTCTGTATAGAAGAGTCCAAAACATTCAGCAACTCAGGGCCTAAAAGGTCCCAAAATGTCAGGAAGAATTCGGGAGGTAGACCGTCAATACCCGGAGCTTTCCCTGAATCCATGGCAGCAAGAGCACAGGTTAGCTCAAGGAGGGTGATTGGTAGGTCAAGCTCCAACCGTTGAGCCTCAGTTAGGGAGGGGAGGTGAGAGGTTAAATCCATCATTGTATCATTACAAACAGTCTGCTCCTCAAAAAGTTTTGTAAAGAATTCAATAATGTTTATTCTAACATCATCCTCGTTGACAACAACGTTGCCTCTTGAGTCCAATACAGAAGAGATTAGCCGTGATGGCTTGCTTAAGGATTCTAAATGAAAGAAAGACTTGTTTGGGGTGTCTGATAACTTTACATTCTGTATTCTAAGTCTAATTAATGTTCCGGCTGCTTTCTCTTGAACTAACTCCCTTAAAAGAGCTTTCTTTACAAGCAATAACCGGTAATTGGCGTCATTGTTTTCATGAGCCAATTTATTCTCCAAATGTAGAATATCCAATTCTAACCGGGCCATTGTAATGTGCTTGTCGTTTGTGCTGTGTGATTGGAAACATTGACAAAAAACCCGAATTTGAGATTTCATGTTATCCCACCATATGCTGGATGAAGAAAAGGAAGATTTCTTTGCTACTAGACTTGCCCAGAAAACACGAAAGGCTTCCTTAAACATACCATCTTCTAGAAGTCTAACATTAAACTTCCAATAAGCGCTCCTACTTGCGGGTTGAGGAAAGGAAAGGTTTAGGGTTACCATATGATGGTCTGAAAACACGGAAGGAAAAATATTTGAAGAAACCGCAGTATTTTTAAAGGGTACGTTGATGTACCATCTGTCAAGCCTTGCCAAGGATACTCGACTATTGGCGCATCGACACCAGGTGTACTGGGATGTGCTTGGGTGGTGCAACCGCCAAACATCAACGAGGCCCATTGTGTTAAAAAAATTGGATAAGTGTACATGGGACTCAGGATGGGGTTCGACAGAGTTTCTGTCAACCGATGGGTCGAAGGTGCAATTGAAATCACCTCCGACACACACACAATGATCAAAATCAACTGATCTTAAGTGATTTATCATTGCGGTGAAGAAGGACTTACGCTCTACGCTATCACTTGGCGCATACACATTAAAAATGGTGTAATGGAAGTTATGGCTTACTAGTTTGAGAGAGCTAAGCCGACCATTTATTACCTCCTGAAAATGGCATGACTCACACACGAGGCCTGGCTTCAGCAAGAAGCCGATTCCAGCAGATGAAGCTGATAAATTGCTGAAATAGCATTGGCTCTTAAAAAGTTGATGCCAGTTATGTTCCACATTAGGTGTGGTGTGAGTTTCTTGAAGTAAGATCACATCCACCTTTTTCCGTTGAAATATGTTTTTTACTTGAACCTGGCGGAGGTGGTTCGCACCACCACCGTTAATATTTAAAGTTGCAAGTTTTATAGTTTTCATCCTGTATTGATGAAATCAGCCTGTGGCTGGGAACACTCTACACCTGCACGTGTGATGAATTTTCTTAACCTGTGGTATTGTGACTTATTCAGGTCAAATTGTTCAGGCGTTTTAATTATGGATTTTGCAGTGTGGATGAATGCAGCCAAATCGTCAAAATGGTCTTTAATGACTATGTTACGCTGTCTGTACGTTTCGGCTAGAAACGACACGATGTGTTGGGGGGGTATCTGTGACTGAGATGCTGATGACTGTGACAGCTCAGTCACTTCCACCTCGTCCTCAGACTCTGACAGGTCTGATAATGTCCCACCTGGATCTTGGGCCTTACTTGCAGCTCTCACGAGCTCCTCTGGAGGCATCTCCTGAGATTTCGTTGGGTACTCTGGTACACACTCACGAGCAGACTGGTGCTTACTTTCTTTATGTGTGCTTTGGCAAATGGCTGCAGATCTCTGCGTAGCCGGGGTTACGATTTCTGTTTGTGAGACAGAGCAATTTGTTTGGTCGCCAGTCCGCTCAGCTACTGGAGGGGGGACCGGTGGGGCTTCGCGTTCGGGCTCAAAAATGGCCGCATTGTTCGGATTTATGTCGGCTTTATTCTCAGAGCTTGGGAAATCAGTAACATCTTCTTTACCACTTTGGCGTTCGATATTTTCGTTTGCTGTAAACGTTTTGCTCTCTTTTGCAGAGACAGTGTCTCTGCCCAAGACAGCCTTCTTTATCGCACCATCGGGGCTATTTGTTAGTGGTGCTTTCCGTTTTTTGGTCAGTATGACAAGTTCTTCATTCATGGGTTCGTCAGCAGTACTAGCATCACCAAGTGCCATCTCACTGGGTTTGGGTAGCACCGGGGCGTCGGGAACAACGGTCGGGGCATCGGGAAGCACAGTCGTGGCGTCGGGAAGCACAGTCGGGGCTTCGGGAAGCACGGTTGGGGCTTCGGGTAGCACGGTTGGGGCTTCAGGTAGCACGGTTGGGGCTTCGAGAAGCGTAGTCGGGACCTCGGGAAGCACAGTTGGGACATCAGGAAGCACAGTCGGGGCGTCGGGAAGCACGGTCGGGGCTTCAGGTAGCACGGTTTGAGCGCCAGGAAGCACGGTTTGAGCGTCGGGGAGCACGGTTTGAGCGTCGGGGAGCACGGTCGAGGCGTGAGGAAGCACGGTCGAGGCGTGGGGAAGCACGGTCGAGGCGTGAGGAAGCACGGTCGAGGCGTGAGGAAGCACGGTCGAGGCATGAGGAAGCACGGTCGGGGCGTTTTCTTTTTTACAGCCCACATTGGTGTGTCCCAATTTGCCGCACTTCGTACAAGATGCTTTGGGACAAAACCTTTTAACGTGTCCGAAGGCTCCACAAAGGAAGCACGTTAAGGTGCCTGACGAAGCGTACATTTGATATTGACGATCATTTACCGAAATTTTAAACGAGATGTTTAGTCCTGTATCGTCGCCGCGATCAGGAAGCACCATGAATACTTGTCTCCGGAAACTCATAACATGTTTCATTCGTTCATCCCGACATCCCAGGGGAATCATCGAGATTCGGGAAACAACAGTTCCATACCGGGTCAGAACAGCCATTAATTTATCATCTGTGATAAACGGAGCGACATTTGAAATAATAACTTTAATCGCCGGTGTGTCCATCGGGGAAACCATGACGAACTGCCCACCTTTCAATGACAGACCGGTACTAACAACATCATGCACGAACTTCTCGTCCGACACGAAAACAACAAACTTTTGGTTCATCCGCGACGCGGCGCGGACATTTTCATCGCCGATAACATTCCCTACAGCTAGGATAATGTCCTCGGTAGGAACACCTTCGGGAGGGACACACACGAAAGCATGCTTCCTTGTTAGGGTTTCAAACCCTTCCTGCCGTGCACGAACACTCGCCATAACGGCGATGTCTCACCTTTCCACCTTGACCAGGCGGAAAGGACACAAAATAAATAAAGTCGAAATGAAATAATGAATAATAAAGTTCACACGACGCGAGTAAGGTAAACAGCACCGACGGAGCAGGTAGACTGAACCGAACGGGTCTGCTCTCACCTTTGGGCTCTTCTCTCGCTCTCTCTGTCTCAAGGGAGGGAAAGGGGCACAGGTGGTGAAGAGGGACATGACAAAGGCGCGATGGGAAAGGAAGGAATGGGGGGGGGGGGGGGGGGGGACAACACAACACAAGCACGGAGCTACAGCACACGAGCACCAGTGCACGCCATCTTGCCACGCCCAACACACGAACGGCCAGCAGGGGGCGCGAGAGAGAGAGAGAGAGAGAGAGAGAGAGAGAGAGAGAGAGAGAGAGAGAGAGAGAGAGAGAGAAACAGAGAACGAGAGAGAGAGAGAGATAGAGAGAGAAAGAGAGAAAGAGAAACAGAGAACGAGAGAGAGAGAGAGTGAGAAAGAGAGAGAGAGAGAGAGAGAGAGAGAGAGAGAGAGAGAGAGAGAGAGAGAAGAGAGAGAGAGAGAGAGAGAGAGAGAGAGAGAGAAAGAGAGAAAGAGAGAAAGAGAAAGAGAGAGAGAGAGAGAGAGAGAGAGAGAGAAAGAGAAAGAGAGAAAGAGAAAGAGAGAGAGAGAGAGAGAGAGAGAGAGAGAGAGAGAGAGAGAGAGAGAGACTTTGACTTTTACATCCTTTTATTACAAAAATATCAAAAAGTATATTTTGTAAAAAGTATAAATACAACCATTTCACAAAGCATTTCACAAATCAGAGGTAAAAAAACAAGCAAAACCATTTAAAAGGGAACATTTACATGAAGACCATTAGTACATCAAGAAAGGGAACAGGAAAAAAATAATAAAGTGTTTTGCTCCTCACAATGCTTGAGGAGTGATCAATCTGTGATCAGCACACCATTTTGCACAGAGCAAAGTGCATTATTCAATGCCCATATACTTTTGAAGATCAATACTTTATCCATATATGTAGAAACAACCCATTCTGTTTAATCCGGGCAAAAACAAGTCCTTTAAAACAGGCCGGGAGGTGTATCTGTACATCTTGTAGGATTTTCAATTTGCATTTTCCTCGTGCGATATATTGCTTTCTTTGCCATGGCAACGAGGAAGTTCGCTGAGGCCACTTCTATTTGGTGTGTGTTTGAGGCAAAGCAAAAATGAAAGAATTCAAAGTAAAGTTTAAAGAAAGCTCATGCACATTTCATGCAGCAAACGCAAATAAAGGAATCAAGCAGCGCACATTCAACATAAGCATGTGACACGGTCTCAAGAGCACCACAGAAGGACAATGCTCAGATATTTCCGAAGAAAAAACATGCAAGAGCTTATGGTGGGTAATACCCAATGTGCCAACCTCCACGACAGGTCGGCAGTTTTTCTTTGGAATAAGTATGTGATAATAGGCTTTCCAGTTAGGTTGGAAGGGGTATTCTGTAGGCAAGCAATTGTGTGCACTTCCTTGACTGCCAAGTTCCTAAGGAGGGCCGGATTGCTTTGACACAGGCCTGGTATATGTGCACGATTTTCCAGACCTGCCAGATCCAAAACGTATTTTTGGTAAATATTTTAGTTATTGTGCCACAATTCATTACAGTGGGGGTGACTTCTAAATTTGGGAAACAGAGGCTGGCTCACAAACAATTAGGCCATCACCAGTGCGAGGAGATTGCTCCCAGTGCACAACTTAACTTTGCCGGTATACGCTAAGTATTTCGCATAGCACAGCAGATATTATGCGGTTTGACCGCCATGCCAACTTTATTTGCAAGTGCTGCAGCACTTTAACCATGTCCTTGTCTCAATCATTAGATCAGCAACGTGATGGACACCATTCTGAACAAAATAATCAATAAAAGAGCGTTCCGTTCTTATTCTTTTGAAGATGAGAGTTGTAGAAAAGAGGCTCTCTGAAAAACATATCTTGGGTGTAGGAAACATAATCACGGTACGACCATGAAAACACGCCAAGCATTCAAAAATTATATTGTAAAATGGTGGAAGCAAGGACAGATCAATACATTTCATGTTCATTAGGAATAGACCAAATGAATAGTCTAGCATGCCGGCTTGACGAGGAGGAGGAGGAGAGCAGTGGACCTCCAGGCTAGGTCTGATGGACCATAGAGAAGCCGCCAGATTGAGGCAATGCCAAATGCCATAGCCCTGCATACGATGTCCACAAGACCATGCCCACCTTCCTCTAAGGAAGATTCAAGATCTCTGGACGAAGCCAATGTTTTCCACTCCAGAAGAAGTTTATTATTGTCTTCTGTATATTCAGCAGAAAGCGTTCAGGAGGTGGAATGGCTTTGATTCTGTGCCACAGTATAGATGCTGCTAGGTTGTTTATGACCAGGACTCGTCCCCGGTATGAAAGCAAAGCCAGCAAACCTTTCCATTTCCGCAGCTTTTGTTCGAGAGAGTCAGCGAGACCCTCCCAATTTTTCGCTTGTGTTTGCTTCATCACCGATGTTAAACACCAAGGTACTTCATTCCGTTGAGGGACCAGGTGAGGTGTTTCGGGAGGACAGGCATAGGGTGCTGGCATGGGCCCATCCACATCGCCTGGCACTTGTTCCAGTTTACCAAAGCTGAAGAAGCTGAACCATAATAGTCCAAGCAATCCACCAGTTTCTTTATCTCATCACTATTATGTACGATGGCGCAAATATCGTCAGCATATGCAGAGACTTTCACAGGCCTTGTGGGCAAATTTTTGCATCCGGTTAGGATGCTGCGAACTTTGATTAAAAGAGGCTCAATGGTTAAAGAGTACAGAATACCAGATAAAGGACATCCCTGACGGATACCCCTTCCAACCTTTACAGGTGAAGTTAGCTCAGAGTTTACTCTGAGTATTGAGGAAATGCCATTATAGAGCAGTTTTACCATGGAAAGAAAAACAGGACCAAGTCCAAAACACTCTAGCACCTTGAAAAGATATACATGACTTACACGGTCAAAAGCCTTCTCTTGGTCAAGCACAATCAAACCAAGATTGTCATTTTTTATTTTACACACATCCCAAAGATCTCTTAATAAAAAAATGTTATCGTGTATCTGTCGGTTAGGGATACAGAAAGACTGATCACTTTGAATCAACGATTCTAGGAGTGGGGCGATGCGTCGAGCTAGAACTTTAGAAAATATTTTATAATCTGAAGTTAGGAGAGAGATTGGACGCCAATTATCAATGAGCTGAGGGTCTCCTTTCTTTGTAATAGACTAATGACTGCTCTACGGCAGCTCATCGGCAAGTCACCACAACGTAATGAACTATTAAAGACCTCCAATAGTTCTGGGCCTAATAAGGGCCAAAAGGATTTATAAAACTCTATTGGGAGGCCGTCCAACCCAGGAGATTTACCCGTAGGTAAAGAAGCAAGGGAAAGTGTAAGCTCTTCCAAGGAAAGTAAGGAGCCAAGCTGATCCCTTTGAGCAGCACTTAGCATGGGTAAGTCAGATGTGAAGTAACTTATTGAGCCATCGTCAACATCATTTGCCATAAACAGGTCTGAAAAGAAGTTGTAGACCTCCCTCTTTATATTATCTTGTGACGTCACAGTGTTACCAGTTGAGAGCTTTAAGGTTTCAATTTGCCTTTGATTGGTAGTCTTTTTATCAAAATGGAAAAAAAATTTGGTCGGTGCATCTAAATTATATAGCTGATCCATCCGTAGACGGACCATTGCACCTTTTGCTTGGTATTCTTGGTATTCGACCAGGCTGTTTAGTAGAGTCTTCTTTTCCATAAGCAAATGATTATTTGTTCTATTGGGGCTATTTGCCACATCAGTTTGCAACTTCATTATTTCCTTTTCTAGTGTGAACCTCTCCCTTTTTACACTGAAAGAAGAGAAGTAATTAAACTGTTGGCAAAAGACAGCGATCTGCGCCTTTGCGTAGTCCCACCACAATATCGGGTTATCAAAATTATTCTTTCTTTCTTTGAGGCTAATCCAAAACACTTTGAAAGCTTCACAAAAAGCAGCATTTTCCAGCAACATGACATTGAACTTCCAATATGGGCTGCCATGTTGCTGCAGAGCAAGCTTAAAGGACAAGGTTACAGCCAGGTGATCAGAAAAAAGAGAAGGCACAATATCAGATTTCAATATCTTGTCAAGCATTACAGTATTGACATAAATTCTGTCTAACCTGGCTAGTGTGTGCATCTGAGACGTACATCTAGACCAAGTAAACTGCCGTTGCATAGGGTGCTGAATACGCCAGACATCTATTAATCCCGTCGTCTTGATGATTTTCTCCAAAGGTATGGCAGATCTAGGATGTGGCTCCGCACTGTTTCTATCTAACGCAGGGTCAAGAGTGCAGTTGAAGTCGCCACTCATTATAAAAGAGCAATTTAAGTCAATTGTACTCAGAAGATCCTCTAGCTTTAGAAAGAAGTTTTGCCTTTCAGCATTCTTACAGGGGGCATATATGTTTACAAAAACAAAGATTTGATTATTGGCAGTGAATTGAAGATAAGCCAGATGTCCGGGAATTATTTCATTATATTGAACTTGTGTGAGTGTTAATGAGGAGGAGACAAAGAAAGCAATTCCAGCAGTGAGACAATTGATATCACTGAAGAACCACTGGCCCTTCATTAGCCTTCTCCATTGGGCTTGGCCATTCAGATCTCCATGCGTTTCTTGCAGTAACAAGACATCCAGGTGCAAACGCCGGGTCAGATCTTTTACCTGAACTTTGCGTTCTAAAACTAACACCACCGTTAATGTTTAGACTACCAAAACTAACACTCATTCTTTCGGAAAAAGAAAGAAGATAAATAACTAAATAGATCAAAAAACCCATGGGGACCTCATTTACGAAGCTCCTGCCGAGCTTTCTGGATCATTTTTCTTAGCCGGTGCTTCTGAGCATCAGTGAAATTTGGAGTGTCAGGGTTGTGCACAATTTCCTTCAATTTAAAAATCAACATCTGCAGATCAGGGAAATGATCTTTCAGTTCAATGTTCCTTTTCCGATAGGAATCTCTCAAAAAGTCCTGAAGCTCGTCATCCGAAGGGCTGTTTACAGCCTTTAGAATCTGAGAGGACTCCTCTTGACCCTCACCATCAGATTCCTCATATGGGGAATCAATTGGTGTTTCAGCTTCCTGGCGCACATCACATGATTGCTCAGTTTCAATAAAGTAAACTTCTTCAGGAACGTTTTGTGCCAGAGTCACATTTGAAACTTCTTCGGGATGCGAGGTGGGGGGCTCCAAGCATGTTTGTGACATGACCACCATGCTCGATTCAAGGATGTCACTCTCCTCCAGTGGATTTAAATTATCCTCTTTTATTCTCTCTGTGCCCTTATTTTCCTCATTTATTCCTTTTTTAGGGGGAGATTTTAAGTGCTTTTCCTCCTCTTGCGATTGACAGGAGGAAGCTGCACAATGAACGTCCTCGTGTGAGATGACACTGTCTGAAGGATCAGCGACACTCACTGGGATTGGAAAGTTAGAATCCACTTTTTCCTTGATGATGTTTGTACTAGTGGAGGTGTCCTTTTCCTCCAATAAGGCAAACCTGTTTTCACATTGAAATCCAGTGATGGAGTTTTCACTGATTTGCCTTTTCCCAGAAGGTGACGCACTTCTTACAGCCGATTTACGTTTTTTTACTTTGGAAACGGTGACAAACCCCTCATTTGCGCTGTCCATTGATTCAACGGGAGGGGGCGTGTCCACTTGTTTACCTGGTTTATCCTGCACATTTGTCGAGCAGGAAACGTTAACATTAATCTGCGAGTCATTGTTTCCCGTTTCGACCATGTTAGGCTGTTCCTTCTGATTGCGGCAAAACCGTTTCATATGTCCCACTGCACCACAACCAAAGCACTTTAGGGTGTCGGTGGTGATGTATACTTGATAATCGCGGCCATTTGTCGTGAATTTTAAAGCAACATTCAAGGAGGGATATTCCTTTTTGAGAACCATAAAGACCTGCCTACGGAAACTCATCACGTGACTGACACGTTCATCCTTACAGCCCAAAGGGAGCATTATTAATGGGGACACACATTGCCCATATCGCTGCAGCGCTGCAAGGATTGTATCGGTATCGAGAAATGGTGGTGCATTTGAAATAACCACTTTCTGAGCAGGAGTATCCAAGGGATAAACCATAACAAAGTGTCCGGAGTCGAGGGACAAACCTTGTTGTACGATGAGAGCAATGTGCTCTACATCGGACACAAACACGATAACCCGTTTGTTCATACGCGACGCCGCACGTACCTTATCAAACCCGATCATGTTCCCGATCGCGAGAACAATAGCTTCGACTGTAATACCCTCGGGTGGAGAACACGCAATGCCATGCTCACGTGATAATTGCTCAAACGCTGCATATCGCTGCGAGTGAGCAGCCGCCATGTTTGGACACACGAGGCTCGACCTCGTCCTCCCAGCTCGGGAAGAAGAAGTTAGTAATGTACTCCGACTTTCCCAGCTTAGGGAAAGGGAGCGTTAAAAAAACAAACTAAGGAAATATAAGCGGGAAAAAAAGGTTTGAAGTGAAGAAAATAAGTCGGGGGAAAAAACAACAGGGAACCGCCCAAAACGGCGATTACCTTAACCTGCACAATAAGTGTGCTCTATGGCTCTCTCTCTCGTCTCAACATAGAAGGGGAAACACAGGGAAGCTTTACAAATAGAAACAAGCACACGAAGGAGCGAAATGGGGGGGAGGAGGGGTGGAACAAACAGCCAAGACAGAGCACTCACGACACGAAGCGAGCAGACGCCATGACACTGCACCCAGCGCACCGACAGCCGATAGGTGGCGACAGAGGGAGAGAGAGAGAGAGAGAGAGAGAGAGAGAGAGAGAGAGAGAGAGAGAGAGAGAGAGAGAGAGAGAGAGAGAGAGAGAGAGAGAGAGAGAGAGAGAGAGAGAGAGAGAGAGAGGAGAGAGAGAGAGAGAGAGAGAGAGAGAGAGAGACTTTTGACTTTTATGTCCTTTTATTACAAAAGTATAAAATGAAGATTTTTTACAGTCAAAACAAAATAAACAAAACAGTTACATGCAATTTTACCATCAGGGAAGTCAAAACCAACAAACCGTTAAGCTACCAAAAAAACACAGAAGGATATTTAATAAAGACGAGAGAGAAAGCACCAAATGACCCTCAGATATTTCACAAAAATCCTTTACACACCACATTCTTTCAAAAAGTTCAAGTTGGGTGGAAAGCGAATAACAGTAAAAATCAAGTTTTATCCGGGTCTCGCAAAAAGCTCTGAGCATTGCTACAGTATCTGTACTGTACAAGTCATTCTTTATCTTTGATTTTCTGGTTTTGTAAATTGCCAATTTTGCTTGGGAGATAAAGAAGTTTGCAAGAATTGTTGCTTGGAAGTTTAAGGGGCCACTTGGCCCTAAAATAAACATTGGAAAATTGAAATCAATGGAAAGACGTGCAAATAGCACTTTCAAGAAAACAAAGAGAGGAGTTAAATGACTGCATTGAATATACGCATGGGGCAAGGTTTCTCTCTGTCCACAAAAGGGACACTGATCACTTGTCGCTTGTGAAAAGCGGTGAATGAGAGAGTTTGTGGGTATTATCCAATGTGCGATTCTCCATTGGAGATCACCAGCACGTTTTGGCACAGGATTTTTATAATACCATCCCCAGTTTGGGGAGAAAGGAGGAGTGTGTGGCAGGACTGCAGACCACTTACAAGGTGCTGGGGAAGACAAGGAGGGGAAAAGAGCTTTTAAACATTGGAAATATAAGGTTTTGCGGTTACCACTGGAAGAGGAAAAGGAACGGCCAAAATTTATTGGCTCCAAGTTTTCAGAGGCCGACAAAAGAAGGTTGGGGAAAGGAGAGAGGCTCGGCTCAGAGGGAGGTACAGGATGAACCAACCAAGGTTGGGAGGTACCGTAGGCATGAAGCACCACCCTTAGACATCTGTCTAGTTGGCGAGATGATCTGACGCCAGTCGCCAAGGCAATAGCAGCAACACTTAGCCACTTGTCATTTGCATTGTCTCTAAGGTGGCACACTTTGGTTATTGATGCAGCCACAAACTTTTGAATGAAGGCCCTGCTGCTTCCAAAACCTTCAAAAAGTGAGTTGCAAAACAGTGGCTCATTGAAGAGCATGGATCTCTCGTACATAGTACGATCCCGATGGCTTTTGAGAGCTTGCCATGCATTGAACAAACTTCGGTAGAAAGAGGGGAGTGAAGAGAGATCAAACATTGTCAAGTCCATTAGGAAAAGCTCCTTAGCATGACCGAAATTCTCAAAACGACCCAAAGTGCAGCATGCAAGTTGCCTCCAAAGCACAACAGGCTCGTGCAAAATGGACCATATCGTACGTAGACGAAAAGCCATGATTCGGCATTTTACATTGACAAGTCCTTGACCACCCTCAGGTATCGGCAAATTTAATCTTTCCGGTCGTAGCCAATGCATTCCAGACCAGAAGAAATGAGTGACGCTCTTCTGTATTCCGTCGATTAACCCAGCAGGTGGTTGCAGAGCCAAGACCTTGTGCCACAGAATGGAGGTAACCAGGTTGTTTATGACCAATACTCTGCCACGGTAAGACAATTGGCAGAGTAGGCCTTTCCATTTTATTAAAAGCAGTTCAATGCGTTCAGGCAAACCTTCCCAGTTATGCCTGATGAAATCTCCAGGACCTAGAAAAACTCCCAAAAACTTGATCCCATCTCTTCTCCAAGCAATATTTGCGGGGAGAAGCGGGGGTGAAGGGGGGGGGGGTGGGGAGAATGGGGGGTGGGAAAGGGATTCGAGCCACAGTGCCTCAGTCTTTTCCCAATTGATTTTTGCTGATGAGGCTCTGTTAAAAAGTGCTAAAGCATGCATCATCTTAGCAATATCATCAGAGTTTTTGATACACACACATATATCATCAGCATAGGCAATAGTCTTTATAGTGTGGTTTAAACCTCTCACAGTGAAACCAGTCAAAGACTTTCGAAGCGTGTTTAAAAGGGGTTCAAGGGAAAGGGTGTACAAAGCACCTGACAGTGGGCAGCCCTGCCTAACACCTCTTTTAATACAAAAGGGGGGCACAAGCTCATTATTTATGGTTAGCAGGGCAGATACGTTTGAGTAACACATATGTATACATGATAAAATAAAGGGTCCAAAACCAAATCGATTTAAGACTTCGGACAAGTATTCATGCGAAACGTAATCAAAAGCCTTCTCCTGATCTAGGAAAACAAGGCCAACACTTTCATGATGAATATCACAAACATCAATCAAATCGCGAATAACAGAAATACTGTCATGGATATTACGACCAGGAACACAATAAGTTTGGTCCATGTCTACAATGTTCTTTAGGAAGGGTGAAAAACGTAAGGCAATAGCTTTGGAAAAGATCTTGTAATCAGTACATAGTAGTGATATTGGCCTCCACTGGGAGATAAGTAAAGGGTCGCCTTTCTTTGGAAGCAAGGTAAGTACTGCTCTTCTGCAGCTCAGCGGGAGTTCCTTCTTTTCGAGGCTTTCCTGGAAGACTGATAGCAGTTCAGGGCCAATTAGGTCCCAGAAAGATTCGAAAAATTCTGACGGTAGACCGTCGATGCCAGGTGATTTCCCTTTGCGAAGGCTCTTTAATGCGATGGAGAGTTCCTCAAGTGTGAGTGGTTTCTCCAGGCTCTGCCTTTGCTCTGGGGTTAAGGTGGAAACACCGTCAAATAAGTGAGAGACACCATTTAGGTCAACTTCTTTTGTTTTGTAAAGGTTGGAGAAAAAGAGTCTAGCTTGCCTCTTGATTCCTTCAGGGTGAGTGATGACAGAATTGTCAGGGCGTTTTAGAGCAGTAATTTGGGGGTGAGGAGCCTTCGATTCAAAATCAAAGAAGTATCGGGTTGGCGTGTCCAAAAGATTGAGCTGCTGAAACCGTAATCTTTTTAATGCCCCTTGGGTTTGGTTCTCAATTATTGTATTAAGGAAAGCTTTCTTTTCTTTCAGTCTCAGTTCTTGTTGGGGAGAAGAGTGGGTTTTTTAATTTGTTTGAATTTGTAGAATTTCCTTTTCTAAAGTAGCCTTTGTTCTACGTTCCTCTTGTGTTCTTAGGAAACAAAATTGTTGACAAAATCCTCTACATTGGGCCTTTATGTTGTCCCACCACAAACGCTGATCTGTAAACTGGTGTTTTTGATTTAATAGAACAGACCATACGTCTTTGAAAGCAGCCCTAAAGGAGGGGTTTTCTAAGATGGTGACATTAAGCTTCCAGAAAGAATGGCGATTCAAGGACAGATGTGAATGGTAATTCACAGTAATTAAATGGTGATCTGAAAAACCAGAAGGCAAAATTCCAGTGGTAGGGGAGAGATTTAAAAATGGTGAATTTATATAGATCCGGTCGAGCCTAGCTAGGGATACTTGGTTGTTTGTGATCTTGCTCCAGGTAAATTGATGCGTCGTGGGATTTTGTTGCCGCCAAAGATCCTGAAGCTTAAAATCCCTTATTATCTCTGCTAATAATTTAGCTGGTCCGGGATGGGGTTCCACACCGTTCCTATCTAGGTTTGGTTGTAGAGTGCAGTTAAAGTCGCCTGCCATTACAATACACCTGTGCAGGTCTATTTGCCTCATATAAGGCCCTAATCTAGCGTAGAAGCGTTGCCGCTCAGTGCTATTTGAAGGGGCATAAATGTTCAA
This sequence comes from Myxine glutinosa, assembly GCF_964187855.1. NCBI lineage: Eukaryota > Metazoa > Chordata > Myxini > Myxiniformes > Myxinidae > Myxine > Myxine glutinosa. The sequence goes on from NW_027617742.1 coordinate 46,230, forward strand.
CAAAGTAAAATTTGTGTTATTAATAACAAATTCTAGGGAGGCTAGATGCCCCGGGATTATGTTTTTAAAGGAAAGTTTTAATGGATGGAAATGGGGATTCAAAAGAAAAGCCACTCCCGCAGTTCGGGAATTGGAATCACTAAAAAAATTGGTCGTTTTCATCATCCGGTTCCATTCTGCATGGGATGCTGGTAGTGCTGTTAGCTAGATTCAAAATCCCGTCTCGGAACCGTCTCGATAAATTTTCAATTTTCATAACGGGATCTCGGTTCGGCTCGGTTCCCGGCAAAGTAAAAAATAAAAAAAAATAAAAATAAAAAAAATAAAAAAAAATAATAAGGCTTCAAAAATAATGGAATTTCATTACAATATATAAACAACAATGAAAAAAATTCATTTCTGATGTTGAGTACTTAAATTCCGACTTAGCTTCCATTTACCGGGATGAAATAAAATACACCGCCTACATGCAGATGATCGGCCACCGACGGGACCGGGTTATCTCATTACAGTTTGTATTGTCGTGTAATTTCTTGCTCGGAATGTCAGAGGGAGAAAATGTTTCTGTCCAGGCATATTCGAGTCCCGGTTGGAGTTTCATTATCATTTTGTGAGTTGTGATCGCCAAGGGGTTCGCTCCCCCCCGCCCCCCGTTCCCCTCCCCTCCCCCGCCCGGCAATGCCGGGTTCTTCTGCTAGTAAATTATAAAGCAGGCGGTGTAGTGATCACCCCTCCCCCCCCCCCCTCCTCCTTATTTTGACTCTGTGACTAAAGTAAACGTAATCAACTTATCGGGCCTAAAGTGGAGATAAGATAACCAAAATACTTTCACATTCAAACCGTCAAACCAAACCCCGAGGGATTCTTACAATTTATAGATTTAGCGTTGCAATTAAACATAAACGTTCATCAAAAACTCATTTCATAAAACTACATAATGTATTGTACTTGTATTAATACATTGTGTGTAGAATAATCCGTTATAAACGTGTTTTTAATCTAAATAAACATCGTCCCTCCAATCACGGGGCTCGAGCGAGTCCCTCGATATTAATGTGCAAAAGACCATAGCAACCACATTCCGTAACTCGTCTCCAAGGACGGACACGTGACCGCAGCGTAAGGCGGGGCGAGGCGGAGTGATACAGCGGAAGGATTCAACGGTTTAAATAAAGTCGTGATGAGGCGGATTTTCATTGGGACCTTTATCCTGATTTCGTTACCTCCGCCACCAAAGGTCGATGGAGATTATGTTTTCACTCCTGTCTGTTTGTCCGTTTGTTTGTGAACACAATATCTCAAAAAGTTGTGGACGGATTCGGACGAAATTTTGTGGAGATGCAGCGTGTGTGACAAGGACGACATGATTAGATGTTGGTGAAGATCCGGATTCGGAATTCGGATTCGTTTGCAGTGCATTGTTTGTTGACGAGGGGAAAATCCTGGAACAGTGAGTTTACTTTATCTATCATCGTTTGTGTCAGTTCAGCTGCACTTGCGAAAAATGATGCTTGTGCAGAAGCAGAGTAATGAAAGCAAGGCTCAATAAATGCCTCTATTATGGAAAATATCTGCAAGAAGTTGGAATTTTAACCGGGATTTTTTTACCGAGAAATTGCGTCAGTCAATTTATCTTGGGACCGTCCCGAGACCGTCTCGAAAGCCGAAACCGCCGGGATTTCGTCCCGGTCTCGGCTCGGTTGACAGCCCTAGATGCTGGCGTAGCATGGGTTTCCTGTAAGAAAAGTACGTCTAATGTTTTCTGTAGTGCAAGGTTCACCACTTGGAGTTTGCGCAGCTGACTCGCGCCACCATTTATATTTAAGCTTCCAAATCTCATTTTTTTAGTGCATCTTTTGCTCTCACAATGTACTTTTTCAGCCTGCTACATTGGGCTTCTGTGAAATGGTGGTCGCTGGGCCGTCGGATGATGTTCCTTGCCGTGTCGATAAACCCGTGCAGGTCAGAGAAGTGATCTTTAATGTCTACGTGTCTCTTTCTAAAAGTGTGGTTGAGGAATTTCAATATTTGGGCTGGTAATACATTGGATTCACTTGTTGTAGGGAACTCCTCAATTTCGTAAGATTCCTCATCTGACATGTCGGAACCACTGTCTGGGAAACTTTCAATTCCTGGTTCTTGGGGCTCTGAGGTAACTTGTGCTGTGCAGGTGTCATCCTGCTCCATATTAATAGGAGCAGGAGGGGGTAGTGGAATTGAAGGAGCTTCGGGTAGTGGGAGGGGTGCGGGGGAAACCGTCACCGGTTTGACAGTTTGAGGTTCTCCATCAGTTTTACCAATGTGCTCAGGCATGTTATGTAAGACCGCCAGCACAGGTACTGCTGGGGTTAGAATATTTTCATTGTGCTCAGAAATTGGAGCCGCTGGAAGTACGATCAGGTTTTCTGCTATCACGTTTCCTCCTATTTTTACGATCGGGTCTTGATGCACTTCGGCATCATTCACAGAAGGACACTGAACAGCTTTAATTTTCCCTTGAGGAGGGATGTAATTCCCCTCCGTTGCATTGTGGGGGAAAGTCTCAGGTAAGGGCTGGGGATCTACATTTTCATGCATGAGCAGTTCGTACCGGTTGCTGGTAGTAGTTTGGTCGGACAGAGGCATTCCCGCAATGTTTGACTGAAAAACTACCACCTTTTCGTTACGAGGTGTAACTGAATCCTGGGGTGTTTTTCTCTTCCTTAATGAGGAAACAAGTGTAAACCCATCCCAGACGTTCATGTTCGTATTATCAGCGGTCGTTAAATTTGGTGCGATGTCATCCGAGACAGTAGTTGGGGGAGTTTGACCGTCAGTGTTGGGAGGTAGTGGGGGGTCTGAGACAGTAGTTGGGGTAGTTTGTCCGTCAGTGTTGGGGAGGTAGTGGGGGGTCTGGGACAGTAGTTGGGGTAGTTTGTCCGTCAGTGTTGAGAGGTAGAGGGGGCACAGTATTGTCCAGAGAGCCTGTCTGCTCGATCACAGAGGGTGCAGTTCGGGGACAGAAACGTTTTAAATGTCCGAACTTTCCACAAGTGAAGCATTTTAATGTCTCGGTTGACGCATATACTTGGTAGTCGTGATCTTTTATACGGAATTTAATTACCACGTTTAGTACTTTGTCCACGTTGGATGTGGGAAGTACAATGACAATGTATGCCTGGCGTCTGAAAGACATGACGTGCTTCGCCTGTTCACTCCGACAGCCCAGCGGCAGCATCTTGATCTGGGACACGACTGTACCATAGCGCGATAGTTCCGCTAACAGCGACTCATTTTTTACAAACGGGGGGACGTTGGATAGGAGTATTTTGACAGCTGGGGTATCGAGTGGGGAAACTAAGACGAAATGTCCATTGTCTGTGGACAAACCAGCCGCGACAACCTCATGCACGAGGCTTTCCTCGGCTAAAAAAACAACGATACGTTTATTCATTCGTGACGCTGCACGGATCTTTTCCATTCCAATTATCTATCTATAATTCCAGTAATCTCTGTGTGTATGTTTGTATGTTTGTATGTTTGTATGTTTGTATGTTTGTATGTATGTATGTATGTTTGTCTGTGACCGCTGTTTCTCGACAACTACCGGTCCAATATACTTTAAACTTGCCAGGTATATTGCTGGGGACCCGAGGATGTGCCTTTTCAAGGTTTGAAATTAATCGGACAAGTAGTTACCGAGCTATGGCGATTTAGCCGTTCCCCGTTCGCTTTGGCGTTGCGAATGGACCAAACCATTTCATGTAAATAGAGGGGGGGGGGGGGGGGGGGGTTCTGTGGTCGTTGCGAATGGACCAAACCATTTCATGTAAATAGAGGGGGGGATTGTCACCGTACTCGCAAGCCGTTCGCCGTTCGCTTTGGCGTTGCGAATGGACCAAACCATTTCATGTAAATAGAGGGGGGGGGGGGGGGGGGATATAATTTTAGATATATATATAGTACGGGCATATATATAGTACGGGCATGCCCTAGTATTCCCAATAGCAATAACAATGTGTTCCACACTAACCTCATCGGGAGGAACGCACACCACGCCATGCTTCCGTGTGAGAGCTTCGAAAGCCGCATACGGGGAACGTGTCGACATTTTACTAATTCAAATTACTCTGGCTAAGCCGAGTTGGGGTCGGGGAAAAGGAAGGGGTCGGGGGAAAAAAGGGGAGTGGTCGGATACAGTTTTCTGTAAAGCAAAGGGGGAAAAAAAACCGCAAAGAAAACGCCACTCGGCATGTACCAGCACGAGAAAACGAACGCGGTAAAACACACCTCTTAATGAGGAAAGGGGCGAAAACCCATCGCAACTCCTTAGAGTGTCGATAGGAATACGACTCACCCGTCGACCTCACCGAAAGGTGTGGGCTCTCTCTCTCTCTGTATCTCAGAGGAAAAAAGTAGAAAAAGCTAGAAAAGAAAGACTCGAGACAGCAACACATGCGAGGGATGTAATAGGGGGGAAGGGAGGGGTGTGGGGGGGGAGCGGGCAGAGGGAGTGTAGAACGGGTAGGATGAGGAGTTGCAGCAGCGGGTTGTTGAACTGGGGTGGTGGGGGCAGACAGAGAGTAGACAAACGTGAGGATAAGAAGAAAAGTGGAAGAACGGAAATTAAGAAAGACAACGAGCAAGGGGGGGGGGGGGGGGTAGAAAGATCAAAGGTTGGAGCAGCTCACACCTCACCACACATGCACGGCTGCCTTCTTGCCACGCCCAACAGCTAACGGGAGAGAGAGAGAGAGAGAGAGAGAGAGAGAGAGAGAGAGAGAGAGAGAGAGAGAGAGAGAGAGAGAGAGAGAGAGAGAGAGAGAGAGAGAGAGAGAGAGAAAGAGAGAGAGAGAGAGACTTTTGTATCCTTTTATTATAAAAGTATAAAACCATTCCACAAAGCAGTGTTAAACCAAGCAATGAGTTCAAAGAAACATTGTATAAGGATCATAAACACACCAAAAAAGAACAAAGGATATTCAAAAGAAACCAGCAAGTATAAAAATTTTACCAATCAAAGGTGAGGACACAAACAGAAACCACAAACAATTTTAAAGGAAATGCTCACGCAAGAGCTATGAACACAAGCTATGAACAAGAGCTATGAACGAGAGAGAGAGAGAGAGAGAGAGAGAGAGAGAGAGAGAGAGAGAGAGAGAGAGAGAGAGAGAGAAGAGACTTTAGACGTCCTTTTATTCCAAAAAATATAAAGTGCATGGATGTACAGTGTATAAAATCAACAAAGCCAAAAACAAGAGAAAACGATGAAGCGAGGAAACAATACAGATACATGCGCTGATCAGTTCAAATTTTACCGAAAACAAATGCAATCTTCTGCAGCAATACTACGAAGTGTAGAAATTATGAACAATCAAGAGAAAAATAATACCAACTCGTTTTGGCGGACTTCACAGACACTTTTCAAACACCATTTTTCTACAAATCCATCAATTTCACCCATGATCTTGGAAAACTCAAACTCATGTTTTAGCCTTGCAGCACACAGTGCATTGAAAAACGTCATGACATTGCATTGATGAATGGGCTTACCAATCCGCTTCTCCTTTCTGGACAGGTAAGTAGCAAGCTTTGCTGTAGCTACAAAAAAGCACAACAGTTCATATTCTTTGTTGTGTTGCCGTCTCTTTTTGAGCCCAAAAATAAAGGATCGAAAAGTAAATCTGAAATTCATTTTGAACGACACAAAGTCTAACCATTCAAATAAAGGAAAAAGTCTTTCACAACCAATAAAAAAATGAAAAACATCCTCATTTACAGAACAAAAGGGGCAACATGCAGATATTGGGGCAAAATTCCATACATATGTATTGCATGGGATGATCCAGTGGGCAGGGCGCCACTGAAGATCACCTGTTCTTTTGTTAATCAGCTTACAATACATTGATTCCCATACAGGTTCATTGGGGGGCCTGGCAGGGAGTAGCCTCTTCCATCGTGCTACTCCATTTAGCGGAGGAATACCAAGAACTTGAGATAACCACCACCTATACAGGCTCTTGCTGCTCTCAGCGTGCAATACACTTGTCCCTGTGCTAACAGGTGGAAGTTCCTTGGGAAAGCAGTCAAAAATCAGTTTCGGAAACGGGGACTCGTTGGGGTGTCCAAAAGTATTCCAAGTCCAAAGTTTCTGTAGCTGATGACGTTTTTGAACAACTTTCCTCAAAATCGTTCCAATTGTCCTCTTGGACCGAATCGCCGTCAAGGTTGAAATTTCCTCCACATTCCTCCACCCGACACCGGAGTTTGGCCGAAGGTGCCATACTTTGTTTATGCCTGCCTCAATAAAGCGTTGACACAAATGACGACTCTTGAGAACATCAGGGAAGAGAGGATTGAAGAACAGGGGTTCAACCTCGAACATCCCTGGGGAGTAAGTGTCCGCTTTACGGCTCACGGAAAGTCTTTCCCAGGCACTGAGAAGGCTCTGGTAAAATATGGGGAGCGTTGATGTATTCACGTACTTAAGGTGAGTCAGGAATACTTCGAGACCATAGCCGAGTCTACCCGCCTGCTGTAAAATATGGCAAGCCAAGGCATGGTTTGGCAGGTTTTCACCAAATAGGAGGCGTTGAATGGAGCACAGGCGAAAAGCCATGAGACGGGATCTCACGTGAACAAGGCTCTGACCACCTTCAGATGAAGTATGGCATATTACGCTTGGCCGCAGCCAATGATGGCCTCCCCAAAAAAAGTCCACAAGTTTGGCCTGTATCCTGTCCAGCAGCACTTCTGGTGGTTGCAGGCAAATAAAGCGATGCCACAACGTTGTAGCAACCAAGTTGTTTGCCACTAAGACTCGGCCCTTAAATGAGAGGTGCGGTAGGGTTCTTTTCCACAGGTTCAGCCTCCTGTCTATTTCTCCAGTCACACCTTCCCAATTCCTTTTCTCAAATTGTGTAGAGCCCAGGGACACACCAAGGTAATCAACACCATCTGCTTTCCACTCTAAGTTTTCTGGAAGAGCAGGCAGATGTGTTGAGACAGGTAGGCAACTATTAAGGTATGGCACCCAAAGAGCTTTGCTTTTCGTCCAATTAACCTTCAGAGATGAAGCCATGAAAAAAGTTCTTAAGGACTTTACAAGAGCAACAATGTCTTGGTGGTTTTTTATAATGACGCAAACATCATCTGCATAGGCCGATATAGTCATTGGTGGGCTTCCAGGAAAACAGGTCAGGCCAGAGATATTCTTTCTCAGTGTGCAAAGTAATGGCTCCATTGCTAACGCAAAAAGCAAACCTGAGACTGGGCAACCCTGCCGTACCCCCCTCTGAACCTTTATGGGGGGAACCAGTTCATTGTTCACCTTAATTACACTGGAGATGTCAGTGTACAATAGAGTTATAAAGGCCCTGAAAATTACCCCAAACCCACATGCTTCAAGAACATGGCACAAGAAAACATGGTCAATGCTGTCAAAGGCTTTTTCAAAGTCTAGAAAACATATTCCAAAATCATTTTGGTCATGGCGAGCATACATTAAATCCCGCACGAAAAAAATGTTGTCGTAAATCGAACGACTGGGGATGCAGAATGTCTGATCAGGTAAAACCAGATCACCAATGACTTTTTTCAAACGATTTGCCATTGCTTTCGAAACCATTTTATAGTCAGTGCACATTATTGAAACCGGTCTCCAATTCTCCATCCGCCGGAGATCTCCTGACTTTGGGAGAAGACTCACCACTGCTCTCCTTAGACTTAGTGGCATTACACCTTTTCGCAAGGATTCTTGGAATACAATCAATAGTTCCGGGCCCAAAATGTCCCAAAATTCCATGTAAAACTCAGCTGGCAGGCCATCAATTCCCGGAGCCTTTCCAGATTCCATTCCAACCAGGGCACGCTGTAACTCATCAAGGCTTAAAGGCACATCCAGCTCCAGGCGTTGAGTCTCAGTTAGGGTTGGGAGATGGGAGGTAAAACATTTTATTTTATCCTCATATATATCTTTTTTAGCAAATAGTTCAGAATAATACTTTCTAATAGTGATTTTTACCCCATCAGAATTTGTAATTTCATTCCCACTGGGGTCCTTAACTGATAAAATAAGCCGGGGAGGCTTCGTTTCAGCTTCTAAGTGAAAGAAGGCTTTGCTAGGACTATCCGATACTTTAATGCTTTTTACTCTCAGTCTAACTAGTAGTCCTGCAGCCTTCTCCTGTAATAGTTCCCGGAGTTGGGTCCTTTTTTCAAGGAGCAATTTATAATTTGTCTCATTTTCTTGCTCTGCCATTTTGTTTTGCAGTTTTAGAATTTCGGTTTCCAACCGTGCCAATGTGATTTGACTTTCATGAGTGATGTGGGAATTAAACTGTTGACAAAACAGTCGTATATGAGTTTTCATATTATCCCACCAAAGGTTAGTGGAAGCAAAGAGGGGCTTTTTTCCAACTATAGCTATCCATAGGATGCGAAAGGCTTCCTTAAACAGGGTATCATCCAAAAGACTTGTATTGAATTTCCAATAGGCACTCCTCCGTTTGAATTGAGGGAAAGATAGGCCCATCGTGACCATGTGGTGGTCAGAGAAGATGGAAGGGGTAATAGTTGAGGAGGTTACAATATTCCTTAATTGTGGGGTGATGTACCAGTGGTCAAGCCTCGCTAAGGATACTTGGCCATTGGAGCATCGACACCATGTAAACTGCCGGTCATTTGGGTGCATCAATCGCCATACATCCAAAAAAGCCCCACCTGAAAGAAACTGGGAGAGGTCACCATGGGACTCGGGATGTGGTTCCGGTGAATTTCTGTCTATTTTGGGCTCTAGCGTACAATTGAAATCTCCCCCCATGCATATGCACTGATTTGGGTCAAACAAATTTAAATGGTTTATCACTTCAGTAAAGAAGGCTTTATGGTCAGTACTCTCACTTGGTGCATATACATTAAAAATAATAAGCTTCAGGCTATTGATCACCAATTCTAGGGAGGAAAAACGTCCCCGAATCACCTCCTGAAAGGGGCAAGATTCAGGTACAAGTCCTGGTTTTAACAAAAACCCCACTCCAGCAGATACAGATGACATATTACTGAAGAAACATTTACCTTTGAACATGCTGCACCAGTCATGTTCAACCTTCTCAATAATATGAGTTTCTTGCAGTAATATTACATCAACTTGTTTCCGTTTGAATAAACTATTCACTTGGATCTGGCGGACGTGACTGGCCCCACCGCCATTTATATTGAGTGTTGCAAGATTAAGCGTCTTCATCACTCATTAGTAAATTTTGTCTGACACTGTGAGTACTCACTCTTTGCCTTTGTTATGATTTTCTTTAGTCGATGAAACTGCGATTTTGTTAGGTTTAGTTCCTCAGATTTTTTTATGACTAGTTTTGCAGCCTGAATAAAGGGTGCCAAATCAGGGAAATGATCCCCAATGATGACATTTCGCTGTCTATACGTTTCATTGAGGAATGAGAGAACAATATGGGGAGGGGTTGGGGGTTGATCTGCCATTAATTGTGATAATGCTGTTACCTCCACCTCCTCTTCCGATTCTGATAAATCAGAAAGTGGTCCAATGGGGTCTGGGTCAATACCGTTTTCTTCTCCTGCTATGCAAACTAGCCTTCCATTGTCTGGGGGGTCCACGCAGTGCTGTGTTGGGGAAACATCAGCACATTGATTACTGATTTCCTCAATTGGCATGAAATCATTATTCCCACATTCCTGTGGATTTATGTTTCCACCCTTATCTGCTATATTGGCAGATTTATTGTGGATGTCAGCCTGTTCGGCGACATTCGCTTGGATCAATGATGCACCATTCACGGTATCGTGGCCTGAATTATTTACATCATTAACGTCGTCTGTGTGAGTAATGGAAGCGCGTTGTTTTAGCGGCTGAACCCTGATGCTCTTTTCTGGGTTTTCCTCTTTATTTATTTGGTCCACACTTTGTAGAGAGATTCCAGGTGCCTCCTGAAGAGTTTTTCCACCAACAGCCTGCAAATCGAGCACAACCTTTTTACCTGCTCCAGATGAGTCACTATCATCCGGAGCCCTTCGTTTACTCGTCCCCACTTTACTATCAGTGTCCATTTCAACATTTTGCTGAGGAGGAATAAATACGTTCACGCTTGGAACACTGGATTCACCCTCATTAGGAATTTTAAGCGGTGGCAATGCGTTAACCTCCCCCCCACTGGGAATCTCAATTAGTGGAGCAACGTTAACCTCCCTCCCACTGGGAGTATTCATTAGTGGAGCAGCGTTAACCTCCCTCCCACTGGGCGTATTCATTAGCAGAGCAACCTCCTCCTTACAAACTATGGCAGTGTGACCTGTCTTGCCACACCTGACACACGAGGCTTTGGGACAAGAACGTTTTAAATGTCCATACGCTCCACACTGAAAGCATGTTAAGGTGGTGGACGATGCGTATAGCTGGAAATTTGCCTCTTCAAAATTAATTTTGAAAGTGATGTTGAGGCCTGTGTCATCCCCACGGTCTGGAAGGACCATATACACCTGTCTGCGGAAGCTCATTACGTGCTTAACACGTTCATTCCGACACCCAAGAGGGATTGTTGAAATCCTCGATACCATTTTACCGTACCGTGATAGCACGGTCATTAACTTGTCATTTGGGATAAATGGTGGTACGTTAGAAATAACCACTCTCGTCGCGGGAGTTAATAGCGGCGACGCCATCATAAAGTGACCGCTTTCCGTGGTTATTCCCGCACTTACCACGTCATGGACGAGTTCCTCGTCCGAAACGAACACCACCACTTTCTGGTTCATACGCGAAGCTGCACGTATATTTTCATCCCCAACAATGCTCCCCACAGCGAGGATGATGTCCTCGACAGGGACTCCATCCGGAGGCATGCACACAAACGCGTGCTTCCTGGTTAAGCCTTCAAAGTCATCGCGACGAGAGCGTGCATTCGCCATTCCGGCGAAAATACCCCCCCCCTCTCCCCCCGCTTGTCCGAGCCGGACAAGAAGATATCAAACCTAAATAAACGAACTAAAGTAAATAATAAACGTGCATTATAAGCACAGAAATGGCTTACAACACGCCGTCAACGCCAGTAGGCCGCACCCAAAATGGGCCCGCTCCCAATCCTCTCTCTCTCGAAGGCAAAGGTGTAGAACAGATGAAAACAAATGCCAAGGCACACAGGATGGAAAAGGGGAGGGAGGGGGGGGGCAGGGGAGGGCAGGAGAGGGGGGGAAACTCACGACGGACTCACCAAAACACAGAGCAGTTGCTCACAGCCGCCATGACGCTACACCCAACGCACCGACGGCCGATAGGTGGAGAGAGAGAGAAAGAGAGAGAGAGAGAGAGAAAGAGAGAGAGAGAGAGAGAAAGAGAGAGAGAGAGAGAAAGAGAGAGAGAGAGAGAAAGAGAGAGAGAGAGAGAAAGAGAGAAAGAGAGAGAGAGAGAGACTTTTGTGCCTTTTTATTATAAAAATACAAGCCATTTCACAAAGCGGTTGTAAGCAAAGCAACCAGTTTAAAGAAACATTTTGTAAGGATCATGAATTCACCAAAAGGAGCAAATGATATTTAAAGGAAACCAGCAAGTATAAAAATTTTACAAACCAAAGGTGAAGACACAAACAAAACCACAAACAATTTTTAAAGGAAATGCTCATGCAAGAGCTATGACCACATCAAGAGCAAATTAAACGTTTAATTAAATTAAGCGAAACATTGAGAGAGGGAGAGAGGGAGAAAGGGAGAGAGAGAGAGAGGGAGAGAGAGAGGTAGGGAGAGAGAGAGAGAGAGAGAGAGAGAGAGAGAGGGAGAGAGAGTGACAGAGATTTTCATTCCTTTTTTGAAGGAAAAACCTTTTCCACCAATGCAGACAGGTAAAACAAAAATATTTACAGATCATGAGAGCATTTCTACAAATACAGACAGTGAGAAAAAGAAAACCATGGTTACAAATCAATACAGACAGCAAATAAAGTTGATATATACAGTCATAAAAGGTACCATTTCGAAGCATTTCACATTACACCAAATAAGAGAGCAATGCTATATTACAAGTTTAATGCAAGGACTCCGTCAGTTAAACTGCACAAGGAACGCCGAACACACCATCGTTTCTGGAAGTCCCCACAGTTATCAAAAGACAATTCCAGGTTCAGCCGAGACGACACCAATGACCTAAGAAAGACTACAGCGTCATCCACTGGAACAACACTGTTCTGGATTTTCCTTTTCCTGGACACATATATAGCAAGTTTTGCCTCAGAAATTAAAAAGTTGGCTAAAAAACATTCATGCCTACATCTGGGTTTAATACTAAAACCAAATATAAAAACACAGTGTGTAAAAACCAACCCCAACCCTTGAATGACATGCGATAAAACAGTAAAAAGTGGTGTCAATCTTGGGCATCCAACAAAGGCATGAAAAAGAGTTTCCTGGGCATCACAAAAAGGGCACTTTTCAAGGACATGTGGACACATTCGGTGTATCAAAACGTTTGAGGGTAAAATGTGATGTGCCAATCGCCACTGCAAGTCTCCGGAGCATTTGGCAATGGGTACCTTGTACATAACAAGCCAGTTTATCGAAGTAGCATGAGTAGTCTGGAGCATTCTCCTCCAGTGCGCTTGTGGTTCTGCAGGTCTATCAGAAACAAGGGTTTTGACACACATGCCATAAACAGAGGATTTTTCCATCAACTTAAAGGAGGTGAAACCTTGAAAAAGAAGCAAAAGCTCTGGAAAGGGGTGTTGGGATGAGAGAGGGCCAGCTTCCACATGTGGAGCCCATTTTAGCTTGGTTTGCTTGAAAAAGCGCAGAATCACAGAGAATATCCTCCCAATGACCCGAATGGACCTAACTCCAGTGGCAACAGCGACGTCAGCAGCTGGTTTCCACTTGTAAGGAGGAGGGGTTCTAAAATCTTTAACCTTGGTGCATCCAGCATCAATAAACTTTTGCATAAAAGTACGATCACTGCAGACCCCTTCAAAAATGGGGTTTAAAAAAATTGGCTCGTTTAACAACATTTCAAGGGAATAATTACTGTTATCACGGCGAACGGTAACCGCCTGCCATGCCTCCAGCACACTCCTGTAGAACAGGGGGACTGATGCCATATCGACTTTCTTGCTGCCAATAAGGAACAGCTCCTGATCGTAGCCGAGTCTCCCTGCCTGCCGAAGCAGGCAGTGAGCCAATGCCTTCCACGGGACGAAGGTGTACAGCAGTCGACGAAGCGACAGGAGGCGAACAGCCATAACTTTACTGGTAATGGCAATCAGACCCTGTCCTCCTTCAGCAACGGGTAGGTTTAACACACCAGGTTTGAGCCAGTGCTTCCCCCCCCAAAAGAAGTCAATAAAAATAGATTGCAGTTTTTTAAGAATAAAATCCGGGGGCTGCAGTGCCATAAAAACGTGCCAAAGCATCGATGCTGCAAGGTTATTTATAATGAGGGTTCGGCCCCGATAGGAGAGTTGGCAGAGTAAGCCCTCCATTTTAGCAGCCGCCTCTCAGTTTTAATTATGAGAGATTCCCAGTTTCTCAAAATGAAGTTTTCGGTACCAAGAAAGACACCAAGGTAAAGAACGCCATCCCATGCCCATTCGAGTTGCTCCGGCAGAGTCGGAGGAGTGGCGCCATTTTGCGGACCAAGGTAGAGAGCTCTGCTCTTTTTCCAATTCACTTTTGCCGAACTTGCCAAACTGAATTCATGGACGCATTGGACCAAGGCCAAGACGTCCTCATCCGAGTGAACGATTGCACAAAGATCGTCTGCATAAGCAATCACCTTGAACGGGTTCGCAGTTGGTTGAGGAACGAAACCGGGAAGATGCGCGCGCAAACGAACGAGCAAAGGCTCAATCGCGAGGGAGTACAGGAGGCCAGAAAGAGGGCAACCTTGACGAATGCCTCTACTAGCCGGGAAAGGCTGACATAAAATGTTGTTAACTTTTGCTAAACTAAAAATGTTATTATACAGTAGCTGTACGTGAGAGATAAAAAATTCACCAAAACCAAACCCCCGTAAAACAGAGAAGAGATAAAAGTGATCGATGGCATCGAAGGCCTTTTCTTGATCGAGGAACACCAGACCAACATTTCTTTGTTCGAGAGAGCAGATATCAATCATGTCACGTACAATAAAGATACTGTCGTGAATTGACCTTTTAGGGACACAGTAAGATTGATCTGGGTGTATGATCTCCCCAATCACGACTCTGAGCCGGTTGGTGAGAGCCTTGGAAAAGATTTTATAATCCACGCATAGCAAGGATATCGGATGCCAATTTTCCACCCGATGCAGATCTCCCTTCTTGGGTATTAGGGCAAGCACCGCTCTACAGCAGCTGAGTGGCAGTTGGTTGAGTCGTAAACTGTCAGAAAATATTTCCAACAGTTCCGTCCCAAAGAGGTCCCAGAAAGCTTTGTAGAACTCTATGGGGAGTCCATCCAAGCCAGAGGCTTTTCCATTCGGCAAGGCTTGTAGTGCAACAAACAGTTCCTCCATAGTTATCCTTCTGTCCAGCTCTTGACGTGCAGTAGCTGACAAGGTGGGCAAGGACGCGGTTAAAGAATGCACCATTTCGTCATCAATGTCTTTCCTACAATACAGATCAGAGAAGTAATCTTTAACCAGGGTTCTAATGCCCTTGTGATCCTTTATCATATTGCCCTGCACAGTCCGTAACAAGGTGAGCTGCTCGCTACCCTTTGAAGTGTGTTCAAGTCGAAAGAAGAAACTAGAAGGCACGTCCAGATGACGCAAATTCTCCACACGGAGACGAACCATGGCACCTCTAGCTTGTTTTACACATAGCCGGTTGAGAATAGCTTTCTTTTTGGCCAATGAAAGATTCGTTTCCATTGTGTTGGAAGGTGACAGATGGCTTTGCAAAGCTAAAATTTCTTTTTCAATAACACTTTTAAAGAGAGACTCATCTTTTGTACAAAAGAATCTATACTGCTGACAAAAGGTTTTAATTTGTGCCTTAGCATTATCCCACCATTGATTGAGGGAAGAAAAAGAAGGTTTCCGCAAAAGCAGTGTACCCCAGAAAGCCCGGAAGGCTTTAAGGAAAGCTTGATCCTCTAAAAGGTCCACATTAAAAATCCAATGTGCAGCTCCATAGTTCCGTATCGGAGAGAGAAGAGAAAAGGTGACCATGTGATGATCGGAGAAACCGATTGGTAAAATTTGCACATTGCCCATCATGTTAAGAAAGTTACTATTTATGTAAACACGATCTAGCCGAGCGAAGGAAAGCCGACCGTCAAGACAGCGACACCATGTATACTGGCGTATGAGGGGGTTGTGAAGTCTCCACGCATCAACGAAAGAGAATTTAGATAAAACCATTGCCAGTGGGATGGTACTAGCTAGATGAGGTTCTTTACCGTTCCGGTCCAAGGCAGAGTCTAGAGTACAATTAAAATCCCCACTCAAGCAAACAAGATTATTAAAATCTACATGAGTGAGTGATGTTTCTAACTGTGTGAAAAAGGTGACCCTGTCAGTGCTGTCACTGGGTGAGTAGACATTAAAAAGTGTGTGCCTGTAACCATTGAAGGTGAAAGACACAGAAATTAGATACCCCTTAATTATGTCTTCAAAAACAATGTCAGTTTGGAGGAAAAAAGAAGATGAGAAGAATATAGCTACCCCGGCTCTAGGGCAAGCCAAGCTACTGAAAAACCATTGGCCATTCATCAACCTTCGCCATTGGCTTTCGCACGAAGGACTGCATCTCGTCTCCTGTAAAAGCATGACATCAATATGCTTTTCCTCAGTGAGTAATTTCACCTGGGTCTTGCGCAATGGGGACCGCCCCCCATTGATATTCAAGGTAGCTACAGAAAAGGTCATGTGAAGAAGAAGGGGAAGGGGTTATATAGCGGAAGGTTGGTCTACTTGTAGCTCTTCCTTCGCTTTGACGATGTACTTCTTGAGGCGGTATACTTCTCGTTCCCCAACTCCGAACTGGCTGGACTTCAGGACGAGATATTTCGCGGATGTTATGAAGATTTTTAGGTCTGGAAAGAAATCTTTCACCTTTACTCGCCTCTTCCGAAAAGTGTCTTTCAGGAATTTTAGAATTTCTGCAGGTGTGATGCCCAGGTCACCCTCCGGCCCATGAGACAACAACAATTCGTTCCAAGCCTCGATGCTGATGCCAGACGTGAGGGATGAGGCTCCATCAGAGTCATAGTGCAATTGATCGGCGTGAGTCTCACCCTCTAACGATAAGGCAGGCGCCGGTGCAGCAGATGCTGTGTGTGCCATCCCCTGAATGTCTGCAGGTTTTGGACACGTCTGCAAATCAGACAATGATGCAACAGGTGTTGCGAGATTCACCTCTTCATGACCCGCTATGGTCATGCAACGCTCCGGAATTATATGAGGCGTTTCAACGACAGAACTTGTATATGTCTTGAGGGCACAGCCTGGGACATCCTGAGGCACAACCTCCTCAGGTGCGCCATGCCCGGCTGATACAGAAACTGCGCATTCCATGTCTGCGCAGCCCGGGACATTCTGAGGCACGACCTCCTCAGGTGCCTCACGCCCCGCACGGACAGAAACTGTACATTCCGCACAGTCCTGGACATTCTGAGGCACGACTTCCTCAGGTGCCTCACGCCCCGCACACACAGAAACTGTGCATTCCATGTCCGCACAGCCCAGGCCATTCTGAGGCACGACCTCCTCAGGTTCCTCACGCCCCGCAGAGGCGGAGGCTAAAATGGGCTCTGTAGGTCCATTATTGTCATCACAAGCAGCTCTTTCACTCCGATTCATTAATTCTTTATCATCATCAGGAGTTAGAGATGCAAATCTATTGTGTAAGGCTATGCCGGTAACACAAGGAGCCACCTCAGTGAGGGGTCCATTGTCGCTTCCAGTCAACACAATCTTTTTTGAATCCCTCGTTGCTGCTTCGTCATTAACGTTCGGCCGTTTGTGCTTCTTCCGAGCAGTAACAACAGTGAAACCTTCATCATTCACGGGGGAATCCCTCACTGCTGCTGTCGATGTCGACGGCTGATTGTCCACAGCATTACCAGGTGCCGCCTGTTTAGACGTGCCCACGGGGACAGTTACCTTCGTACAGGTATCTCTCGCTGCTGCCGCCGATGTGGACGGCTGATCGTCCACAGCATTACCAGGTTCTGCCTGCTCGGTTGTTCTCACGGGGACAGTTACCTTCGTGCAGGCACCTTTAACATGTCCGTGTTGCCCGCAAATGAAACAGGTCGTCGTTTCGGTCGACACATATATTTGATAGTTATGACCATTGAGCGACAGCGTCATGGTCGCATTAAGCGTCTGAGCATTGTCTTTGAGGATAATATAACAATGACGCCGGAAGGTCATGATGTGTCGGAGCGAGGCGTCTGCTCGAAGTCGCAGGGGGATCATCGATATCCGGGACACGACGGTGCCGAAACGATTAAGCGAAGAGACAATGTGCTCGCTCTTTATAAACGGCGGTAAGTTCGACAAAATGATTCGGACCGCCGGTGTGTCCATCGGACTAACACTTATATAAATGCCCTGGGATAAGGACAAACCGTGTTCCACCACCTCATTAACGAGGTGTTCCTTTGATACAAAAACCACAATTCTGTGGTTCATCCTGGAGGCAGCGAGGACATTATCCAGGCCGACAATGTTACCAATACTGGTTACCACGTCCTCGACGCTCACTCCGTCAGGCGGGCAAGCAATAAGCCCGTGTTTGCGAGTCAATGACTCAAACCTGCTATTGTGCAAACGAACGTTCGCCATAGCTAAAAATAAATGAAACGAAAGAAACGATTTCGAAATAAAAAATAAAAGAGAACCTGTCGCGAGCAAAACCTGCAGGCGAAGGTAAAATGAAAAGAAATAGAATAAGGGAGCCGATAAACGACGATGATGAAGAACACGGCAAGCAGAGCACAGGCCCGAAGAACACAAGGTTCTTTAGGACTCGCACCAAACTCACCGTGCGCGCTCTCTTTCTCTCTCTTGTCTCAACAAAGAAGGAAAACACGGGGAAAACTTCACAAGCACGTACAAGGACACAGAGGGAGTGAAATGGGGGATGGGAAAGGCAACAACACAACACAGTACTCACAGCTCCTCACACAAAGCAGCCATGATTGCCACACCCATGCACGACTCACCAACGACCAGCAGGGGGCGCGAGAGAGAGGGCGAGAGAGAGAGAGAGAGAGAGGGCGAGAGAGAATTTGAATTTTGAACACCGTTTATTTCCACAAAATGCACAAGGATGTCAACCTATACCGCAAGGGTATTTACAAGCAGGAGCAGAGAAAAAAAAGGTACAACAACACCAAAGCATCACATTCTTGATGCAATTCTTAAAACATCATAACGAGTTTCGAGTCCTGAACCACACACAAGGCCTCGTGAGTGCACCATTTCCATTCAAAAAATTCAATATTCCCGTTACTCATATGGTGTTCAAATTCCAGCCTTAATCTTGCTGACACCAGCCCTTTAAATATTGGAATGGCGTCATCGCCATAACATTTGTCAATCTTAATTTTCCTTGACTTATAAATTGCATATTTTGCAATGGCAATCAGGAAATTCATCAAGGCACCAGCATTTTTACAAGCGGAGGTAAAGGGTACACCAAAAATAAACATATGCACGGTAAAAGTGAAGGATAATTTATAAGAAAGGTGTGCAATCACAGAAAGTAGAGGTGCTAACCTCCTGCACTGGACATATGCATGAAAAAGATCCTCCTCCTGTTCGCAGAAGGGACAATTTACAGGCACCGAGGCATTAAGATGGTGGATAAAAGTGTTTGAGGGGAGAGCCCAATGTGTTAGCCTCCATTGGATATCCGCTAAGAACCCATAGATGGGTGGAACAAACATATTATGCCACAGTGGAGTAGAGGGAAACCCCGGCCCTAACCGTTCTGACCACAAGGCCACACGCATCGCTCCAGACAGGGATGAGACTTCTTTCCCCCTCACGAGTTTAAGGACACCAGCCTTAGTTACTAAGTGAAAGGGGGGGGGGAAACCCATCATCATTGGACTGGACAGAGGGCAGCACCTTGATTTCGGGGAAAGATAGTCGAAGATCTTCGACAATTCCGGCACCTTCCCAGCCAATGTTTAGCTGCCTGAATTTTTTACGACTACCTGTTTGATTTGTTGAACAACTCGAACAGATGCTACACAAACACCTGTCGCCACCACCCCAGCAGACCTCCACTTGGTTCCAGATGCATCTCTTAGATCACTCACTTTGCTTACGCCTCCTTTAATGAATTTTTGAATTAAAGCATGGCTACGAGGAATACATGGGAAAAAGCTGTTATAGAACAGAGGCTCTTGGAGGAAATTACGACAATTATATGCCTCAAGACAACGTTTAACCTCAAGGCCTTTCCATGCATCCAGCAAACTCCGATAAAAAGCGGGAAGTGAAGCACTACTGACACAATCAAGGTCCATCAAGAGAAGGTGCCGATCATAGTTCATTCCACCAGCCTGTTGTAATAGAAAATGTGCAAATGGGCGCCAGGGCAGCTCCTCCGCATACAGTAGTCTCTGCACAGACTGCAGGCGAAAGGCCATAAGCCGCCCAGAGACATCAATGACTCCTTGGCCCCCCTCCTTCCGAGGGTGGTACAGTATACTGGGCCGCAGCCAGTGGTAGCCGCTCCAAAAAAAGTCTATCAACTTCCTCTGGATGGCAGGGATCAGCTCCTTGGGTGGCTGCAGGGTAATGACTTTATGCCACAATCTCGCTGCAATCAGGTTGTTGATGACAAGATACTGTTGATACTCTGGGCAGAATACAGGTCAGAGTAAAATGCTTTCAAGGCCGCTTTAATCTCCAGTTGGGAGGTAACCGTTGACCCATTAGCAGTACAAAGCTTATGAATTTGCTGCGAGTTTTTCACCGAATTCTCCAAGCTAAAGAAGTCCTTATTTGGCATATCCAAAGTCAAGTAACTCATCCTCATACGCACCAAGGTACCCATTGCCCGCTGCCTCACCATTTCGGTCAGTAATGACCTTTTTGTCCATAGCAACTGATCATATCCAAAATCTTTCCCAGCCCCATTACGATTCTGTTCCAATTCTGCAATTTCGGCCTTTAATGAGTCAATTGAGAGACTTTGCATTTTAGTAGTAAACAGACTATACTGTTGACAAAACGTTTTAACTTGACACTTTGCAAGGTCCCACCATATGCGAAGGTTGGCATGCTCAAGCTTAGATGACCGGATTTTCCCCCACACGGTTCGGAAGGCATCTTTAAATTTCTTATCACTTAACAACCGAGTATTGAGTGACCAGTATGCGCTACCTCCTGATGTCAGGGGTAATTTAAAGGACATTGCCACTAAATTATGATCTGAAAACCCTGTTGGGAGTATTTGGGTAGTGGACACCACATTCAGCATTGGCTTATTGATATAGATCCTGTCCAGCCTTGCCCATGATATGACGCCATCATGACATCTGCACCATGTGTAGGCCCGTGAAGTTGGATGCTGCAACCTCCACACATCCTCAAAGCAATAGTTATTGATGAGGCTCGCTAACACCTTTGCAGAAGCGCCTTGGGGTTCATGTCCATTCCTGTCAACTGAAGGATCAATTGTACAGTTAAAGTCCCCTGCGATACAGGTGAGAGCAGCTGGATCCAGTCCCTCTACAAAGTCCCGCAGTGTGGAAAAGAATGTTCTTCTTTCTATAGGTTCGCTTGGTGCATACACATTTACTATAATAAGCTTTGTGTATTGCAGTAGAACTCCACCGCTATCAAATGTGCCTTATAGACCTCCCTATAAATAACACTCTGAGTGGGAAGCCTGGGACTTAAGGCGATGGCAACACCAGCCTTGGGTGTGGAAACCCCACTCAGCCACCATTGCCCTTTAAAAAGTTTGCACCATTCAGCTGCCAAATTGTTTGTGGCATGGGTCTCTTGCAATAGAATGACATCTGCTTTTACCCTCTCCATTGCCTGGATTGCTTGAATTTTCCGTAAGGGGGCACATCCCCCATTGATGTTCAGGGAGGCAATATTGTATTTCTCGCGTTGTCATTCTAAGGTGGTAGCTCACCGTCTGCCTGCAATTCTTTGTTCGCCTTTGTTACTGCTTTACGAAGACGTTGAAATTGAGGCTCTGAGAGCATGGGGTCATTTTTCTGTAAAAGAGGTTTCGAAACCTTAATGAAAGCTTGGACATCAGGGAAGTGATCTCTAATTACAACGTGACGTTGTCTAAACGTTACGTTTAAGAAATCAATGACCTTCCCTTTTGTCACCTCTGCTTGCCTCACCTGCTCCTTCTGAGACTCACTCAGGGCAGCAAGACTGCATCCTTCCTCATCAGCCTCGACCCCACTCTCACCCAGTGGTGTGTCAGGTACTGGCACCTCATCTGTGTCATTGTCACCATGGTATTTTTGTTGCGTCTGCATGGCACCAACTACCCCATCGTTGTTGTCTGCCACCGACTTATCAATCTCTTTCTCATCATCTTCCGTTGAGATGGTGGTCCTTAACTGCTCGTCGCATGGTGCAGGGTGTCCACCATCACACACGGTAACACGCTCGGTAATGCTTCGATTATCTTCATCCTGTGAAATGGGCAGATTCCCATCTCTACCTATTGCATTACCATTTTGCTCATGGTCATCAGGTTGGTCTGTATTACCATCTTCCTGCACGAGAACCATTTTGTTTCCTTTTCCTCCATTCTCATCGCTCGCAAGAGAGCGTTTCAAGTTTCTCCTCGACTCGGTCTCCATCAGCTTCACCTCCTCGAAGTCCCTTTGTTCTTGAGGTTGCAGCCTCTCCTCCACATATGGTTGCTCCACTACCGTATGGGCTTCTCCACCAGCACCACTGTCACCCGCACCCTCGTATTCCGGTGTTGACCTTTTTTCGACACCTGCTCATCTACAGGGTCGTTCAAGTCATTTACAGGTGGGGGGGGGGGGGGGGGTGGGGTGGGGGGAGGGGGGGGGCTGCCCCAGCTGCTGTGGCATAACTCTTCCTCACATCAGGACAATACTGCCGAGTGTGTCCGTATGCCCCACATGTATAGCAAATCAAGGTCTCAGTAGCTGCAAAGATCCGGTAATCATGATCTCCTATTTTAAAATTATCGATATGTTCAGCTGTTTTGCCTCATCCTTTAGTACGACGAAACAAAAACGTCTAAACGACTCTACATGCTTCAGCCTTCCGTTCCTGGTTCGCAGGGGGACCGTGATAATTCGTGAGACGACAGTCCCATGCTCCCCTAATTTTCGTAGGATTTCTTCATTCCTCAGAAAGGGCGGAACGTTACTTACAATAACTTTAACCGCCGGCGTGTCCATGGACGATACCGGAACAAATTGGTCGTTCCCCAACGTTAACCCGTTTTGCACCACGATGTCTGCAAGGCTAACTTGTGACACGAAAACCACCACTTTGTGGTTCATTCGAGACGCAGCACGAATGTTATTTACCCCGATCAAATCCCCGATTGCAAGTAGAACATCGTCCATTTGCACGTCTTCCGGCGGAACAAGGCACAGCCCGTGCTTACGCGATAACACCTCATCACTAACACGATCAGCAGTCCTTTGACTATTCCTATTAGCCATTTATCGGCAATCAACTAAACAAACTGAGCAGTAACAATGCAATAAACTAACCAAACAAATCAAAATTAGTTAAATAAGTAAATAAATAAATAAATAATCGGCACGATATAACCAACCCACGTTATAAATTAATACAGGTGGCTAACCGTTACCGTGCTGTCTCTCTCTCCCTGTCTTATCTCAAGAGCAGAAGGGAAACACGGAGAAACTTCACAAACTCGTACAAGGACACAAATGGAGTGAAAGGAGGATAGGAAAGACCACCAACACGGCACCGTACTCACAGCTCAACACCCACAGCCGCCATGATTACCACACCCACGCACGACTCACAACCATCCAGAGGGGGCGTGCGAGAGAGAGAGAGAGAGAGAGAGAGAGAGAGAGAGAGAGAGAGGGCGAGAGGGCGAGAGAGAGAGAGAGGGCGAGAGAGAGAGAGAGAGAGAGGGGGCGAGAGAGAGAGAGAGAGAGCGAGAGAGAGAGGGCGAGAGAGAGAGAGAGAGAGGGCGAGAGAGAGAGAGGGCGAGAGAGAGAGAGAGAGGGCGAGAGAGAGAGAGAGAGAGGGCGAGAGAGAGAGAGAGGGCGAGAGAGAGAGGGCGAGAGAGAGAGAGAGAGGGCGAGAGAGAGAGAGAGGGCGAGAGAGAGAGGGCGAGAGAGAGAGAGAGAGAGGGCGAGAGAGAGAGAGGGCGAGAGAGAGAGAGAGGGCGAGAGAGAGAGAGAGGGCGAGAGAGAGAGAGAGAGAGAGAGAGAGAGAGAGGGCAAGAGAGAGAGAGAGGCGAGAGAGAGAGAGGGCGAGGAGAGGGCGAGAGAGAGAGAGAGGGCGAGAGAGAGAGAGAGAGAGGGCGAGAGAGAGAGAGAGGGCGAGAGAGAGAGAGAGAGGGCGAGAGAGAGAGAGAGAGGGCGAGAGAGAGAGGGCGAGAGAGAGAGAGGGCGAGAGAGAGAGAGAGAGAGAGAGGGCGAGAGAGAGAGAGGGCGAGAGAGAGAGAGAGGGCGAGAGAGAGAGAGAGAGAGAGGGCGAGAGAGAGAGAGAGAGAGGGCGAGAGAGAGAGAGAGAGGGGGCGAGAGAGAGAGAGAGAGAGGGCGAGAGAGAGAGAGGGCGAGAGAGAGAGAGAGGGCGAGAGAGAGAGAGGGCAAGAGAGAGAGAGAGAGGGCGAGAGAGAGAGAGAGAGAGAGGGCGAGAGAGAGAGAGAGAGGGCGAGAGAGAGAGAGAGGGCGAGAGAGAGAGAGAGGGGGCGAGAGAGAGAGAGGGCGAGAGAGAGAGAGGGCGAGAGAGAGAGAGAGGGCGAGAGAGAGAGAGAGGGCGAGAGAGAGAGAGAGAGAGGGCGAGAGAGAGAGAGAGGGCGAGAGAGAGAGAGGGCGAGAGAGAGAGAGAGGGCGAGAGAGAGAGAGAGAGGGCGAGAGAGAGAGAGGGCGAGAGAGAGAGAGAGAGGGCGAGAGAGAGAGAGAGAGGGTGAGAGAGAGAGAGAGGGCGAGAGAGAGAGAGAGGGTGAGAGAGAGAGAGAGGGCGAGAGAGAGAGAGAGGGCGAGAGAGAGAGAGAGAGGGCGAGAGAGAGAGAGAGAGGGGTGAGAGAGAGAGAGAGGGTGAGAGAGAGAGAGAGAGGGCGAGAGAGAGAGAGAGGGCGAGAGAGAGAGGGCGAGAGAGAGAGAGAGAGAGGGCGAGAGAGAGAGAGGGCGAGAGAGAGAGAGAGAGGGCGAGAGAGAGAGGGCGAGAGAGAGAGAGGGCGAGAGAGAGAGAGGGCGAGAGAGAGAGAGGGCGAGAGAGAGAGAGGGCGAGAGAGAGAGAGGGCGAGAGAGAGAGGGCGAGAGAGAGAGAGAGAGGGCGAGAGAGAGAGAGAGAGAGGGCGAGAGAGAGAGAGAGAGGGCGAGAGAGAGAGAGAGGGCGAGAGAGAGAGAGAGAGGGCGAGAGAGTGAGAGAGAGAGCGAGAGAGAGAGAGAGAGAGGGCGAGAGAGAGAGGGCGAGAGAGAGAGAGGGCGAGAGAGAGAGAGGGCGAGAGAGAGAGAGAGGGCGAGAGAGAGAGAGAGAGGGCGAGAGAGAGAGAGGGCGAGAGAGAGAGAGAGAGAAGGCGAGAGAGAGAGAGGGCGAGAGAGAGAGAGAGGGCGAGAGAGAGAGAGGGCGAGAGAGAGAGGGCGAGAGAGAGAGAGGGCGAGAGAGAGAGAGAGAGGGCGAGAGAGAGAGAGAGAGGGCGAGAGAGAGAGGGCGAGAGAGAGAGAGAGGGCGAGAGAGAGAGAGAGGGCGAGAGAGAGAGAGAGAGGGCGAGAGAGAGAGAGGGCGAGAGAGAGAGAGAGAGGGCGAGAGAGAGAGACTTTTGACTTTTCTTCCCCTTTATTACAAGGAAAACTAGAACGGGCACTCGGTAGAGCGCATACCTTCGCCGCAGCTACTGTTCTGTACTTGGTAAAAATACGATTTTGACCTTCTCGTGACCTTGACCTTGACCTTTGACCCGATTGCTCCCAAAATCTAATCAAATGTGTCCCGTATAATAACCAATCATCCCACCAAATTTCATGCAATTCGGTTGAATACTTTTTGAGTTATGCGAATAACATACACACACACACACACACAGACATACAAATAAATACACAGCGATCAAAACATAACCTTCCGCTTTTGCGAAGGTAACAAGTTTTACATGGTGAAGGATGTTTGTACAGGCATCAAAAGAAATAACCAGGAAGGAAAGGGGTAACAGAGAAGCAATACTTTAGATTTATAAATTGATTGTTAAAACACCACCAACCATACCACATAAGGATTGTTTCACACACCACCGATTTTTAAATAAAGCAGGATCTTGAGTTTCAAACTCAAAAAGAACACGCGATGTAACCAATGCTTTAAAAACAGTTAAAACGTCATCAGCTAAAACGTCAGTGTTCTGCAGTTTTCGTTTCCTCGATAAATAAATGGCAAGTTTTGCCTCAGAACACAGAAAGTTTGCTAAAAGACATTCATTTTTACATTGATACAAAACATTAAAACCAAATATGAAAACACAATGTGTAAAAGTCAAACCGAGCCCCCGGATCACACGTGACAGGATTTTAAAAAACGAGGCCAACCTTGAACATTCAATGAAAATGTGAAAAATGGTCTCTGGGGTGTCGCAAAAGGGGCACAATTCCGAGTTTTCAGGACATATACGGTGGGACAGGATGTTGCAAGGCAGGATATGGTGCGCTAACCGCCATTGTAAATCACCCGAGCGCTTGACAGTAGGTTCTTTGTACATCACCTGCCAGTTTATTGTTGTGAAACGGTTAGCTTGAAGCAGCGCTCGCCAATGAGCTTGTGGCTCTGCAGGTTTGCCAGGAAAAAGAGTGAGAACACATAGATTGTACACTGAGGATTTCTCCATCTGGTTAAAGAGCCTAAAACTTTGAAATAAAATTAAAAGATTTGGGAAAGGACATTGGGATCGATGGAGGGCATCTTCTATGTCTGGGTCCCATTTTAACCCGGTTTGCTTAAAGGTCCGTAAAATCACAGAGAAAATTCTGCCAATGACTCTGATGGACCTCACACTGGTGGCCACGGCAATGTCAGCAGCTGGCTTCCATCTATGCCCCAAGGGGTTCCTGAGGTGTTTTACTCTGGTAACACCGGCATCAATAAACTTTTGCATGAAAGATCTGTCACTACAGACCCCATCAAAGAAAGAATTTAGAAATATTGGTTCATTTAGGAACATCTGAAGGGAGTAAGCACTGGTGTCACGGCGAAAAGAAACAGCCTGCCACGCTTCCAGCATGCTACGGTAAAACAACGGGACCGATGTCATATCCACGTGCTTCGCGTCAAGAAGAAAAAGCTCGTCACCATAGCCAAGTTTCCCAGCTTGCCTAAGCAAGCAATGGGCGAAGGCTTTCCATGGGACGTCGGAGTATAGAAGCCTTCGTGCTGAGAGGAGGCGAAAAGCCATCACTTTGCTCGTCACATCTATTAGCCCCTGTCCACCTTCTGCAATCGGCAGGCTTAGTATTCCTGGCCGGAGCCAGTGCTTTCCCCCCCAGAAAAAATCCACAAAAAAGCTTTGAAGTTTTTAAAGGATAAAACCTGGGGCCTGCAGTGCTTTGAAAACATGCCAGAGCATTGATGCCGCGAGATTATTAATGACCAGAGTACGACCCCGGAAGGAGAGCTGCCTCAATAGTCCCCTCCATTTTATCAACCGCTGCTCAGTTTTGGTAATCAGCGACTCCCAGTTTTTTGAAATAAAATCTTGAGTTCCAAGAAAGACACCGAGGTAATGTATTCCTTCATTGGTCCATACAAGCTGCCCTGGTAGGGTTGGAGGGGGAGTTTCATTCTGTGGACCTAAGTAAAAAGCTTTGCTCTTTTCCCAATTAACTTTAGTCGAGCTTGCCAGGCTAAATTCCTCGACAGACTCAACCAGAGCACGAACATCGTCATCGGAGTACACAATTGCACAGAGGTCATCCGCATAAGCAATGGTCTTTACGGGATTTTCTAACGGCAGAGGATAAAACCCTTGTAGCCGTGTGCGTAAACGATGTAGTAAAGGTTCAATTGATAGGGAGTATAGAAGGCCAGACAGGGGGCACCCTTGACGAATACCCCTGGTAACAGGGAAAGGCTGACTTAAAATGTTATTTACTTTGAGCAAACTAAAAATATTGTTATACAATATTTTAATATAACAAATAAAATTTTCCTTAAAACCAAACCCCCGTAAAACAGCAAAGAGATAAGAGTGATCAATCGTGTCGAAAGCTTTTTCTTGGTCTAAAAACACCAGACCAACATTTCTATGTTCAGCAATACAAATATCGATCATGTCACGTACAATAAAAATGCTATCGTGTATTGTCCTTTTAGGAATACAATAGGATTGATCGGGGTGTACAATCTCCCCAATCAGAGGTTTAAGGCGGTTGGCAAGAACTTTTGAGAAAATCTTGTAGTCCGTGCAGAGGAGCGAAATGGGACGCCAATTTTTAAGTTGCTGGAGGTCTCCTTTCTTAGGTATGAGAGCAAGTATAGCCCTGCGACAGCTGATTGGTAACAAGCCTGATCGTAGGCTATCAACTAAGAGGTCAAGCAACTCAGGTCCCAACAAATCCCAGAAGGTTTTGTAGAACTCTGCAGGGATTCCATCAAGTCCAGAAGCTTTACCTGTGGGCAAAGTTTGCAAAGCAGTAAAAAGTTCGTCAAGAGTCACTTCCTTGTCAAGTTGTTGACATGCAGGTTCGGACAAGGTGGGCAAAGAAGTGGTTAAGGAACGAATCATGTCTTCTTTAATGTTTCTGGCACAATACAAGTCAGAGAAGTATTGTTTTGTCAAGCTTCTAATGTCTTTTGGATCGTGTGTTGTTCGGCCTCCTGGTGCCTGCAGCGAAGTTATTTGCTGGTTTCTCTTTTTTCGTGCTTCCAAAGCAAAGAAAAACTTGGAAGGAGTATCCATAGAGCTGTAGTTCTCCATTCGTAGCCTTATTAGAGCCCCTCTGGCTTGTTTTGCACAGAGTTGAGCAAGGAGTGCTTTCTTCGTTGCTATTAGAGAACTAGTCCTTTCGGCACTGGGAGCTGGGAGGCTTGACTGGAGAGACAATATTTCTTTGGCAATTAGAGATTGCAGCGCAGATTCATTCCTTGTACAAAAGGAGCTATATTGCTGGCAAAAGGTCCTAATATGGGTTTTCGCATTGTCCCACCATTGTGTGAGGCAGGAGTAGGAAGGCTTCCGTAGTAGTAAGGCTTCCCAAAAGGCTCGGAAGGCGACAGGAAAAGCGTCATCTTGCAGAAGACTCACATTGAAGGTCCAATGGGCAGTGCCACGATTTCGAGCCGGGGAGAGTATATGAAGAACAACCATGTGATGGTCCGAAAAACCACTTGGGGTGGTGTCAACATGGTCTATGACATTTAGAGAGTCATTATTTATGTAAAATATGTCTAGCCTTGCAAGAGATAACCGGCCATTTGCACATCGGCACCACGTGTATTGCCGTGCAGATGGGTTCTGGAGTCTCCATACATCCATAAGGGAGAATTTGGACAATGCTCTCTTTAAGGGCGTTGTACTTGATGGGTGGGGCTCTTCTCCATTACGATCAAGGGTGGGATACAGTGTGCAATTAAAGTCCCCACACAGACAAACAAGACCATCAAAATCAAGGTGTGTGAGGGACATTTCTAACTGTGTGAAAAAAACTAATCTTTCTGTGCTCGTGCTGGGTGAATATACATTTATTAAAGTGTGTTTGTAACCATTATAAAAGAAATTAACTGAGACTAAATGCCCTTTAGTAATCTCCTTAAAAGTGACATTTTCAGGACAGAAAGAAGGATTTAAATAAATAGCCACTCCAGCACTAGGACAGGTCAAGCTACTAAAGAACCACTGTCCTTTCATGATGCGAGTCCATTCGCTCATGCACGAAGAGCTACATCTTGTCTCTTGCAAAAGAGCAACATCGAAATGTTTTTGCTCGACAAGCAACTTTACTTGAGCTTTACGCAGGGGTGAACGTCCCCCATTTATATTTAAAGTTACAACAGAGAAGGTCATGGTGTAGGTAGGGAAGATTTATCATGTACAGGGAAGTTAGGGTGTGCTTGTAGCTCTTTCCGAGCTTTCAATACACACTTTCTCAGGCGAAATACTTGTGACTCAGTCACACCAAGTTGTTCAGCCTTAAGGAGGAGACGTCTTGAGGAGTTTATAAAGCCAGACAGGTTCGGGAAGAAGGTTATAATTTTAACCTTTTTCTTTCGAAAGGTGTCCTGAAGAAACTTTAGAATTTCCATGGGTGATAAATCATCATCACCCTCCAGTTCCTTGGCTATTGCTGGGTCATTCCAGACCTCGCTACTAGCACTAGAGGCGAGCGACGAGGCCCCATCTGAGTCGTAATCCGAAAGGTCTTCATTTTTTTCCCCACACACCGAAACCGATGCTCTCATAACGGGAATATCGTCTTCTACTAAAGGTGCAGCTGTTTCCACAGCGGGAGTTTTAAAAACCGTAACAGGGATTAACGTTTTTGTATCAGAGGCTTTGCACTCTCCTTCTGGAGCTGCTACTTCTTCTGCCTCCATTACTTCAGACACTTCATCGTCAGCAGGGCGCGGGACGAGAGCAGGTTTGTGGTTCTTGACTTTAGTTTCAGTAACCGGGGGGGTTACCACACCGTCTTGGGGCATTGCGCTTGGTCCTTGTTCATGAGAGGAATGAACGGAAACGTCTTCTTCCATTTCAGCAAACACACTGAACCTATTCTGCAGCAGAAGACCAGCTGCAGGGGCTTCTGTTTCTAAAAAAGAAACATTACGTTCGTTCGACGGCGCTATCTTTTTCGAAACGCTCGCCTGTATGTCCTCATTACCGCTTCCTCTTTTATAACTCCTCCTGGAGGACACAGTAGTAAAACCCGCGTCATCAGCCGGTGAATTATCGATTTCCGCGCTCGAATGTGAAGGCTGATCTGCCGTCCCAGACGTGCCATTATCATTGCGAAGATCGACATTTGGTTCTGTCCGTCTAGATGTGCCACTAGGATCGGCATTTGTTCCCGACTGTCTAGATGTGCCACCGGATACACACTTCGGACAAGCACCTTTTAAATGTCCGAAGGCACCACACGTGAAACACGTCATTGTCTCTGTTGCGATGTACATTCGATAATTTCGATTTTCAACGACCAACGTAGCTGAAGCATTGAGCGATTGAGCATTGTTTTTTAACACCATGTAACAGTGCCGCCAGAAGGACATGATATGGCGGACTGTAGAATCCGAACGCAAACGGAAAGGAATCATGGAAATTTTTGACACCACGGTGCCAAACTGTGTTAAAACGGACAAAATCTGTTCGTTTTTAACAAAAGGCGGTAAATTAGATAAAGTGATTTTCACCGCCGGTGATTCCAACATACTAACGTTAACGAAAATATCTGGCGGTAAGGACAAACCAGTTTCAACCGCCTGAGCGACATAGCGCTCCTCGGAAAGAAAAACAACAACTCGTTGGTTCATCTTTGAAGCTGCTAACACATTTTCAAAACCAACGAGTTCACCCAAGCCCATCACGACGTCATCGACCCGAACCCCGTCGGGTGGACTAACTATTACCCCATTTTTACGAGTAAGTGACTCGTAAATGCTGTTCTGCAAACGACTGTTTGCCATAGCGATAAATGAACCAAAACTAAGGAAATATTTGAAAAAACAAAACAAAATAGAACCTCTCGCAAGCAAAGCCTGCAGGCGAAGGTAAAAAGAAAAGAAATAGAATAAGGGAGCCGATAAACGACGGTAATGAAAAACACGGCAAGCAGAGCACAGGCCCGAAGAACACAAGGTTCTTTAGGACTCGCACCAAACTCACCATGCGCGCTCTCTTTCTCTCTCTTGTCTCAACAAAGAAGGAAAACACGGGGAAAACTTCACAAACACGTACAAGGACACAGAGGGAGTGAAAAGGGGGATGGGAAAGGCAACAACACAACACAGTACTCACAGCTCCTCACACACAGCAGCCATGATTGCCACACCCACGCACGACTCACCAACGACCAGCAGGGGGCGCGAGAGAGAGAGAGAGGGAGAGAGAGAGAGAGAGAGGGAGAAAGAGAGAGAGAGGGTGAGAGAGAGAGAGAGGGCGAGAGAAAGAGAGAGAGAGAGAGGGCGAGAGAGAGAGAGAGAGAGAGAGAGAGGGCGAGAGAGAGAGAGAGAGGGCGAGAGAGAGAGAGAGAGGGCGAGAGAGAGAGAGAGAGGGCGAGAGAGTGAGAGAGAGGGTGAGAGAGAGAGAGAGGGCGAGAGACTTTTGACTTTTCTTCCCCTTTATTACAAGGAAAACAAGTTTTACATGGTGAAGGATGTTTGTACAGGCATCAAAAGAAATAACCAGGAAGGAAAGGGGTAACAGAGAAGCAATACTTTAGATTTATAAATTGATTGTTAAAACACCATCAACCATACCACATAAGGATTGTTTCACACACCACCGATTTTTAAATAAAGCAGGATCTTGAGTTTCAAACTCAAAAAGAACACGCGATGTAACCAATGCTTTAAAAACAGTTAAAACGTCATCAGCTAAAACGTCAGTGTTCTGCAGTTTTCGTTTCCTCGATAAATAAATGGCAAGTTTTGCCTCAGAACACAGAAAGTTTGCTAAAAGACATTCATTTTTACATTGATACAAAACATTAAAACCAAATATGAAAACACAATGTGTAAAAGTCAAACCGAGCCCCCGGATCACACGTGACAGGATTTTAAAAAACGAGGCCAACCTTGAACATTCAATGAAAATGTGAAAAATGGTCTCTGGGGTGTCGCAAAAGGGGCACAATTCTGAGTTTTCAGGACATATACGGTGGGACAGGATGTTGCAAGGCAGGATATGGTGCGCTAACCGCCATTGTAAATCACCCGAGCGCTTGACAGTAGGTTCTTTGTACATCACCTGCCAGTTTATTGTTGTGAAACGGTTAGCTTGAAGCAGCGCTCGCCAATGAGCTTGTGGCTCTGCAGGTTTGCCAGGAAAAAGAGTGAGAACACATAGATTGTACACTGAGGATTTCTCCATCTGGTTAAAGAGCCTAAAACTTTGAAATAAAATTAAAAGATTTGGGAAAGGACATTGGGATCGATGGAGGGCATCTTCTATGTCTGGGTCCCATTTTAACCCGGTTTGCTTAAAGGTCCGTAAAATCACAGAGAAAATTCTGCCAATGACTCTGATGGACCTCACACTGGTGGCCACGGCAATGTCAGCAGCTGGCTTCCATCTATGCCCCAAGGGGTTCCTGAGGTGTTTTACTCTGGTAACACCGGCATCAATAAACTTTTGCATGAAAGATCTGTCACTACAGACCCCATCAAAGAAAGAATTTAGAAATATTGGTTCATTTAGGAACATCTGAAGGGAGTAAGCACTGGTGTCACGGCGAAAAGAAACAGCCTGCCACGCTTCCAGCATGCTACGGTAAAACAACGGGACCGATGTCATATCCACGTGCTTCGCGTCAAGAAGAAAAAGCTCGTCACCATAGCCAAGTTTCCCAGCTTGCCTAAGCAAGCAATGGGCGAAGGCTTTCCATGGGACGTCGGAGTATAGAAGCCTTCGTGCTGAGAGGAGGCGAAAAGCCATCACTTTGCTCGTCACATCTATTAGCCCCTGTCCACCTTCTGCAATCGGCAGGCTTAGTATTCCTGGCCGGAGCCAGTGCTTCCCCCCCCAGAAAAAATCCACAAAAAAGCTTTGAAGTTTTTTAAGGATAAAACCTGGGGCCTGCAGTGCTTTGAAAACATGCCAGAGCATTGATGCCGCGAGATTATTAATGACCAGAGTACGACCCCGGAAGGAGAGCTGCCTCAATAGTCCCCTCCATTTTATCAACCGCTGCTCAGTTTTGGTAATCAGCGACTCCCAGTTTTTTGAAATAAAATCTTGAGTTCCAAGAAAGACACCGAGGTAATGTATTCCTTCATTGGTCCATACAAGCTGCCCTGGTAGGGTTGGAGGGGGAGTTTCATTCTGTGGACCTAAGTAAAAAGCTTTGCTCTTTTCCCAATTAACTTTATTCGAGCTTGCCAGGCTAAATTCCTCGACAGACTCAACCAGAGCACGAACATCGTCATCGGAGTACACAATTGCACAGAGGTCATCCGCATAAGCAATGGTCTTTACGGGATTTTCTAACGGCAGAGGATAAAACCCTTGTAGCCGTGTGCGTAAACGATGTAGTAAAGGTTCAATTGATAGGGAGTATAGAAGGCCAGACAGGGGGCACCCTTGACGAATACCCCTGGTAACAGGGAAAGGCTGACTTAAAATGTTATTTACTTTGAGCAAACTAAAAATATTGTTATACAATATTTTAATATAACAAATAAAATTTTCCTTAAAACCAAACCCCCGTAAAACAGCAAAGAGATAAGAGTGATCAATCGTGTCGAAAGCTTTTTCTTGGTCTAAAAACACCAGACCAACATTTCTATGTTCAGCAATACAAATATCGATCATGTCACGTACAATAAAAATGCTATCGTGTATTGTCCTTTTAGGAATACAATAGGATTGATCGGGGTGTACAATCTCCCCAATCAGAGGTTTAAGGCGGTTGGCAAGAACTTTTGAGAAAATCTTGTAGTCCGTGCAGAGGAGCGAAATGGGACGCCAATTTTTAAGTTGCTGGAGGTCTCCTTTCTTAGGTATGAGAGCAAGTATAGCCCTGCGACAGCTGATTGGTAACAAGCCTGATCGTAGGCTATCAACTAAGAGGTCAAGCAACTCAGGTCCCAACAAATCCCAGAAGGTTTTGTAGAACTCTGCAGGGATTCCATCAAGTCCAGAAGCTTTACCTGTGGGCAAAGTTTGCAAAGCAGTAAAAAGTTCGTCAAGAGTCACTTCCTTGTCAAGTTGTTGACATGCAGGTTCGGACAAGGTGGGCAAAGAAGTGGTTAAGGAACGAATCATGTCTTCTTTAATGTTTCTGGCACAATACAAGTCAGAGAAGTATTGTTTTGTCAAGCTTCTAATGTCTTTTGGATCGTGTGTTGTTCGGCCTCCTGGTGCCTGCAGCGAAGTTATTTGCTGGTTTCTCTTTTTTCGTGCTTCCAAAGCAAAGAAAAACTTGGAAGGAGTATCCATAGAGCTGTAGTTCTCCATTCGTAGCCTTATTAGAGCCCCTCTGGCTTGTTTTGCACAGAGTTGAGCAAGGAGTGCTTTCTTCGTTGCTATTAGAGAACTAGTCCTTTCGGCACTGGGAGCTGGGAGGCTTGACTGGAGAGACAATATTTCTTTGGCAATTAGAGATTGCAGCGCAGATTCATTCCTTGTACAAAAGGAGCTATATTGCTGGCAAAAGGTCCTAATATGGGTTTTCGCATTGTCCCACCATTGTGTGAGGCAGGAGTAGGAAGGCTTCCGTAGTAGTAAGGCTTCCCAAAAGGCTCGGAAGGCGACAGGAAAAGCGTCATCTTGCAGAAGACTCACATTGAAGGTCCAATGGGCAGTGCCACGATTTCGAGCCGGGGAGAGTATATGAAGAACAACCATGTGATGGTCCGAAAAACCACTTGGGGTGGTGTCAACATGGTCTATGACATTTAGAGAGTCATTATTTATGTAAAATATGTCTAGCCTTGCAAGAGATAACCGGCCATTTGCACATCGGCACCACGTGTATTGCCGTGCAGATGGGTTCTGGAGTCTCCATACATCCATAAGGGAGAATTTGGACAATGCTCTCTTTAAGGGCGTTGTACTTGATGGGTGGGGCTCTTCTCCATTACGATCAAGGGTGGGATACAGTGTGCAATTAAAGTCCCCACACAGACAAACAAGACCATCAAAATCAAGGTGTGTGAGGGACATTTCTAACTGTGTGAAAAAAACTAATCTTTCTGTGCTCGTGCTGGGTGAATATACATTTATTAAAGTGTGTTTGTAACCATTATAAAAGAAATTAACTGAGACTAAATGCCCTTTAGTAATCTCCTTAAAAGTGACATTTTCAGGAC
Organism: Myxine glutinosa; assembly: GCF_964187855.1. Classification (NCBI taxonomy): domain Eukaryota; kingdom Metazoa; phylum Chordata; class Myxini; order Myxiniformes; family Myxinidae; genus Myxine; species Myxine glutinosa. The sequence goes on from NW_027617742.1 coordinate 81,340, forward strand.
AGAAAGAAGGATTTAAATAAATAGCCACTCCAGCACTAGGACAGGTCAAGCTACTAAAGAACCACTGTCCTTTCATGATGCGAGTCCATTCGCTCATGCACGAAGAGCTACATCTTGTCTCTTGCAAAAGAGCAACATCGAAATGTTTTTGCTCGACAAGCAACTTTACTTGAGCTTTACGCAGGGGTGAACGTCCCCCATTTATATTTAAAGTTACAACAGAGAAGGTCATGGTGTAGGTAGGGAAGATTTATCATGTACAGGGAAGTTAGGGTGTGCTTGTAGCTCTTTCCGAGCTTTCAATACACACTTTCTCAGGCGAAATACTTGTGACTCAGTCACACCAAGTTGTTCAGCCTTAAGGAGGAGACGTCTTGAGGAGTTTATAAAGCCAGACAGGTTCGGGAAGAAGGTTATAATTTTAACCTTTTTCTTTCGAAAGGTGTCCTGAAGAAACTTTAGAATTTCCATGGGTGATAAATCATCATCACCCTCCAGTTCCTTGGCTATTGCTGGGTCATTCCAGACCTCGCTACTAGCACTAGAGGCGAGCGACGAGGCCCCATCTGAGTCGTAATCCGAAAGGTCTTCATTTTTTTCCCCACACACCGAAACCGATGCTCTCATAACGGGAATATCGTCTTCTACTAAAGGTGCAGCTGTTTCCACAGCGGGAGTTTTAAAAACCGTAACAGGGATTAACGTTTTTGTATCAGAGGCTTTGCACTCTCCTTCTGGAGCTGCTACTTCTTCTGCCTCCATTACTTCAGACACTTCATCGTCAGCAGGGCGCGGGACGAGAGCAGGTTTGTGGTTCTTGACTTTAGTTTCAGTAACCGGGGGGGTTACCACACCGTCTTGGGGCATTGCGCTTGGTCCTTGTTCATGAGAGGAATGAACGGAAACGTCTTCTTCCATTTCAGCAAACACACTGAACCTATTCTGCAGCAGAAGACCAGCTGCAGGGGCTTCTGTTTCTAAAAAAGAAACATTACGTTCGTTCGACGGCGCTATCTTTTTCGAAACGCTCGCCTGTATGTCCTCATTACCGCTTCCTCTTTTATAACTCCTCCTGGAGGACACGGTAGTAAAACCCGCGTCATCAGCCGGTGAATTATCGATTTCCGCGCTCGAATGTGAAGGCTGATCTGCCGTCCCAGACGCGCCATTATCATTGCGAAGATCGACATTTGGTTCTGTCCGTCTAGATGTGCCACTAGGATCGGCATTTGTTCCCGACTGTCTAGATGTGCCACCGGATACACACTTCGGACAAGCACCTTTTAAATGTCCGAAGGCACCACACGTGAAACACGTCATTGTCTCTGTTGCGATGTACATTCGATAATTTCGATTTTCAACGACCAACGTAGCTGAAGCATTGAGCGATTGAGCATTGTTTTTTAACACCAGGTAACAGTGCCGCCGGAAGGACATGATATGGCGGACTGTAGAATCCGAACGCAAACGGAAAGGAATCATGGAAATTTTTGACACCACGGTGCCAAACTGTGTTAAAACGGACAAAATCTGTTCGTTTTTAACAAAAGGCGGTAAATTAGATAAAGTGATTTTCACCGCCGGTGAGTCCAACATACTAACGTTAACGAAAATATCTGGCGGTAAGGACAAACCAGTTTCAACCGCCTGAGCGACATAGCGCTCCTCGGAAAGAAAAACAACAACTCGTTGGTTCATCTTTGAAGCTGCTAACACATTTTCAAAACCAACGAGTTCACCCAAGCCCATCACGACGTCATCGACCCGAACCCCGTCGGGTGGACTAACTATTACCCCATTTTTACGAGTAAGTGACTCGTAAATGCTGTTCTGCAAACGACTGTTTGCCATAGCGATAAATGAACCAAAACTAAGGAAATATTTGAAAAAACAAAACAAAATAGAACCTCTCGCAAGCAAAGCCTGCAGGCGAAGGTAAAAAGAAAAGAAATAGAATAAGGGAGCCGATAAACGACGGTAATGAAAAACACGGCAAGCAGAGCACAGGCCCGAAGAACACAAGGTTCTTTAGGACTCGCACCAAACTCACCATGCGCGCTCTCTTTCTCTCTCTTGTCTCAACAAAGAAGGAAAACACGGGGAAAACTTCACAAACACGTACAAGGACACAGAGGGAGTGAAAAGGGGGATGGGAAAGGCAACAACACAACACAGTACTCACAGCTCCTCACACACAGCAGCCATGATTGCCACACCCACGCACGACTCACCAACGACCAGCAGGGGGCGCGAGAGAGAGAGAGAGAGGGCGAGAGAGAGAGAGAGTGAGAGAGAGAGGGAGCGAGGGAGAGGGAGAGAGAGAGAGACTTTTGAGTCTTTTTATTATAAAAATATAAAAAGTAACAATATACGTGTTTTACAATCAAATCAATACTGCCAACAAAAAGAAGAACCACCAAATGATCATCAAATAAGAAACATAATCAGTATCTCATAACAGTATTTTCAATTCGTTTTCTTCAACTCCACAAAAACCACCGACACACCAAGTATCAATAAAGTTTTGAAGATTTCCGGTCACGTTGGAAAAGGTAAACTCAAGTTTCAATCTTGCTGAGACCAATGCATTAAAAGACAACATGATATTGCAGTGCTCTGTCGGTTTGCCAGATAGTTTATCTTTTCTTGTTAAATAAACAGCAAGTTTCGCAGTTGCTATTAGGAAACTAAACAGTTTAGATACAGGATCTTGTTTAGGGGCAAAACAAAAGATGAAATTTCTCAAAGAAAAAGTAATATGCATTTTGTGTGCAATATAATTCAACCAATGAAACAAAGGAAATAATCGTACACAGTCTATGAATGCATGAAACAAATCTTCATTGACTGCACAGAAGGGACAACAAACAGATACAGGAGAAAAATGTCTAATAAACATGTTGGAGGGAACAATCCAGTGGGCCAAACGCCACTGGAGATCACCTGTTCTTTTGGATGTGGGCTCACTGTACATGGCTTCCCAGATAGGTTCGGAGGGGGGTCCTCCGGGTAACAATCCTTTCCATCGGGTAACTCCATTTAGCGACGGGTTCCCATTTAACAGCTTGAGGCACATCTTGTAGATGCCCTTGCTGTCCATTGTCTGGAAAAGCTTTGACCCATCGCTAACAGGGGGCAAATCGTTTTGAATGGGTTCAACAATTAATTTAGGCACTGTCGGCTCATTTGGATCTTCTTCTGTACCTCGAGTCCAAGTTAGGCCAAGTTGCCGTCCCAACTGAATCATTTTCCTCAAAATTTTTGCAATCATCCTATGGGACCAAATCCCTGTCAGGTCGGCGATTTCACTTACGGATTTCCAACCATACCCTGAGTCATGTCGGAGATGCCGCACCTTCACAATACCAGCTGCTATAAAGTGTTGGCAAAAATCTCGACTCTTTGGAATGTCGGGAAAGAGAGGGTTATAGAACAAAGGCTCGTGTGCCAGCATTTTCGTTACATATGTGTCCGCCTGACGACTCACAGAAAGGCTCTGCCAGGCATTTAAGAGGCTTTGGTAAAAAGCAGGGAGAACCGATATGTCGACATGCTGGAGGTTCATTTGAAAGAGTTCAAACCCGTACCCGAGCCTACCCGCTCGCTGCAGTACAAGGCGTGCAGGGAGCCGGCCTGGCAGATGTTCCATGTAGAGGAGACGTTGAATGGACCGCAGCCGGAAGGCCATTAGGCGGGCTTTGATGTCGACGAGGTTGTGGCCACCCTCAGCCGAGGGGCGACATATCACATCGGGTCGTAGCCAGTGGTAGCCTCCCCAGAAGAAGTCCACCAGTTTGCCCTGGAGTGCTTTGAGTAGGGCCTCCGGCGGTTGCAGGCAGATGAACCTATGCCACAACATTGTGGCAACTAAGTTGTTGATCACTAGCACACGGCCCTTGAAGGACAAATGAGGTAAAACCCTTTTCCATCGGTTCAATCTTTCTCCCACTTGCTCAATTACCCCGTCCCAATTTCTTTGAGCATACTGTGGGGAACCAAGGAATATGCCCAAGTACTTAATTCCCTCACTTCCCCACAGCAACCCTGCGGGGAGGGATGGGGGCGGCTGTGGTACAGGCCGAAGAAGGTTGCGATAAAGGGAGGGTATCCATAACGTCTTGCTCTTGTTCCAATTGATTTTTAAAGAGGAGGCAGCGTGAAACTTTGACAGGCACTCAACAACGATATCGATATCATCCTTATCTTTTACAAAGATGCAGACGTCATCCGCATAAGCACATAGGGTTAGCGGTGCACTCATGGGAGTGAGTGCTATTCCAGAAATCTTCTTTCTCAGTAGATTGAGAAGAGGCTCTAAAGAAAGAGCAAACAATAAACCAGAGACTGGGCACCCTTGCCGGACCCCTCTCCGAACCTTGATGGGGGGAGCCAGCACATTATTAATCTTAATTAAACTAAATACATCCGTGTATAGCAAGGAAATGTAGGAACGAAAGTTTGCTCCGAGGCCGCATGCCTGTAACACATGATGCATAAACTTATGGTCGATACTGTCAAATGCCTTTTCAAGATCAAGCGACATCATTCCAAAGTCTTCTTTAACACGGTTACCATCAATGAGATCTCTAATTAAAGAAATATTATCATGGATGGATCTTCCAGGAACACAGTAACTCTGTTCTGGCAGTACTAGATCACCGATAACCTTTTTTAGTCGATTAGCTAGTACTTTTGAAAAAAGCTTGTAGTCTGTGCACAGCAGGGAGATCGGTCGCCAGTTCACCAAAAGTCGGGGATCTTCAGTTTTCGGGAGCAAGCACACTACGGCTCTTCTTAGGCTCAGCGGCATTATACCAGTCTGTATAGAAGTGTCCAAAACATTCAGCAACTCAGGGCCTAAAAGGTCCCAAAATGTCAGAAAGAATTCGGGAGGTAGACCGTCAATACCCGGAGCTTTCCCTGAATCCATGGCAGCAAGAGCACAGGTTAGCTCAAGGAGGGTGATTGGTAGGTCAAGCTCCAACCGTTGAGCCTCAGTTAGGGAGGGGAGGTGAGAGGTTTAATCCATCATTGTATCATTACAAACAGTCTGCTCCTCAAAAAGTTTTGTAAAGAATTCAATAATGTTTATTCTAACATCATCTTCGTTGACAACAACGTTGCCTCTTGAGTCCAAAACAGAAGAGATTAGCCGTGATGGCTTGCTTAAGGATTCTAAATGAAAGAAAGACTTGTTTGGGGTGTCTGATAACTTTACATTCCGTATTCTAAGTCGAATTAATGTTCCGGCTGCTTTCTCTTGAACCAACTCCCTTAAAAGAGCTTTCTTTACAAGCAATAACCGGTAATTGGCGTCATTGTTTTCATGGGCCAATTTATTCTCCAAATGTAGAATATCCAATTCCAACCGGGCCATTGTAATGTGCTTGTCGTTTGTGCTGTGTGATTGGAAACATTGACAAAAAACCCGAATTTGAGATTTCATGTTATCCCACCATATGCTGGATGAAGAAAAGGAGGATTTCTTTGCTACTAGACTTGCCCAGAAAACACGAAAGGCTTCCTTAAACATACCATCTTCTAGAAGTCTAACATTAAACTTCCAATAAGCGCTCCTACTTGCGGGTTGAGGAAAGGAAAGGTTTAGGGTTACCATATGATGGTCTGAAAACACGGAAGGAAAAATATTTGAAGAAACCGCAGTATTTTTAAAGGGTACGTTGATGTACCATCTGTCAAGCCTTGCCAAGGATACTCGACTATTGGCGCATCGACACCAGGTGTACTGGGATGTGCTTGGGTGGTGCAACCGCCAAACATCAACGAGGCCCATTGTGCTAAAAAAATTGCATAAGTGTACATGGGACTCAGGATGGGGTTCGGCAGAATTTCTGTCAACCGATGGGTCGAAGGTGCAATTGAAATCACCTCCGACACACACACAATGATCAAAATCAACTGATCTTAAGTGATTTATCATTGCGGTGAAGAAGGACTTACGCTCTACGCTATCACTTGGCGCATACACATTAAAAATAGTGTAATGGAAGTTATGGCTTACTAGTTTGAGAGAGCTAAGCCGACCATTTATTACCTCCTGAAAATGGCATGACTCACACACGAGGCCTGGCTTCAGCAAGAAGCCGATTCCAGCAGATGAAGCTGATAAATTGCTGAAATAGCATTGGCTCTTAAAAAGTTGATGCCAGTTATGTTCCACATTTGGTGTGATGTGAGTTTCTTGAAGTAAGATCACATCCACCTTTTTCCGTTGAAATATGTTTTTTACTTGGACCTGGCGGAGGTAGGTTGCGAGTTTTATAGTTTTCATCCTGTATTGATGAAATCAGCCTGTGGCTGGGAACACTCTACACCTGCACGTGTGATGAATTTTCTTAACCTGTGGTATTGTGACTTATTCAGGTCAAATTGTTCAGGCGTTTTAATTATGGATTTTGCAGTGTGGATGAATGCAGCCAAATCGTCAAAATGGTCTTTAATGACTATGTTACGCTGTCTGTACGTTTCGGCTAGAAACGACACGATGTGTTGGGGGGGGTATCTGTGACTGAGATGCTGATGACTGTGACAGCTCAGTCACTTCCACCTCGTCCTCAGACTCTGACAGGTCTGATAATGTCCCACCTGGATCTTGGGCCTTACTTGCAGCTCTCACAGGCTCCTCTGGAGGCATATCCTGAGATTTCGTTGGGTACTCTGGAACACACTCACGAGCAGACTGGTGCTTACTTTCTTTATGTGTGCTTTGGCAAATGGCTGCAGATCTCTGCGTAGCCGGGGTTACGATTTCTGTTTGTGAGACAGAGCAATTTGTTTGGTCACCAGTCCGCTCAGCTACTGGAGGGGGGACCGGTGGGGCTTCGCGTTCAGGCTCAAAAATGTCCGCATTGTTCAGATCAATGTCGGCTTTATTCTCAGAGCTTGGGAAATCAGTAACATCTTCTTTACCACTTTGGCGTTCGATATTTTCGTTTGCTGTAAACGTTTTGCCCTCTTTTGCAGAGACAGTGTCTCTGCCCAAGACAGCCTTCTTTATCGCACCATCGGGGCTATTTGTTAGTGGTGCTTTCCGTTTTTTGGTCAGTATGACAAGTTCTTCATTCATGGGTTCGTCAGCAGTACTAGCATCACCAAGTGCCATCTCACTGGGTTTGGGTAGCACCGGGGCGTCGGGAAGCACGGTCGGGGCGTCGGGAAGCACAGTCGTGGCGTCGGGAAGCACAGTCGGGGCTTCGGTAAGCACGGTTGGGGCTTCGGGTAGCACGGTTGGGGCTTCAGGTAGCACGGTTGGGGCTTCGGGAAGCGTAGTCGGGACCTCGGGAAGCACAGCTGGGACATCAGGAAGCACAGTCGGGGCGTCGGGAAGCACGGTCGGGGCTTCAGGTAGCACGGTTTGAGCGCCAGGAAGCACGGTTTGAGCGTCGGGGAGCACGGTTTGAGCGTCGGGGAGCACGGTCGAGGCGTGAGGAAGCACGGTCGAGGCGTGGGGAAGCACGGTCGAGGCGTGAGGAAGCACGGTCGAGGCATGAGGAAGCACGGTCGGGGCGTTTTCTTTTTTACAGCCCACATTGGTGTGTCCCAATTTGCCGCACTTCGTACAAGATGCTTTGGGACAAAACCTTTTAACGTGTCCGAAGGCTCCACAAAGGAAGCACGTTAAGGTGCCTGACGAAGCGTACATTTGATATTGACGATCATTTACCGAAATTTTAAACGAGATGTTTAGTCCTGTATCGTCGCCGCGATCAGGAAGCACCATGAATACTTGTCTCCGGAAACTCATAACATGTTTCATTCGTTCATCCCGACATCCCAGGGGAATCATCGAGATTCGGGAAACAACAGTTCCATACCGGGTCAGAACAGCCATTAATTTATCATCTGTGATAAACGGAGCGACATTTGACATAATAACTTTAATCGCCGGTGTGTCCATCGGGGAAACCATGACGAACTGCCCACCTTTCAATGACAGACCGGTACTAACAACATCATGCACGAACTTCTCGTCCGACACGAAAACAACAAACTTTTGGTTCATCCGCGACGCGGCGCGGACATTTTCATCGCCGATAACATTCCCTACAGCTAGGATAATGTCCTCGGTAGGAACACCTTCGGGAGGGACACATACGAAAGCATGCTTCCTTGTTAGGGTTTCAAACCCTTCCTGCCGTGCACGAACACTCGCCATAACGGCGATGTCTCACCTTTCCACCTTGACCAGGCGGAAAGGACACAAAATAAATAAAGTCGAAATGAAATAATGAATAATAAAGTTCACACGACGCGAGTAAGGTAAACAGCACCGACGGAGCAGGTAAACTGAACCGAACGGGTCTGCTCTCACCTTTGGGCTCTTCTCTCACTCTCTCTGTCTCAAGGGACGGAAAGGGGCACAGGTGGTAAAGAAGGACACGACAAAGGCGCGATGGGAAAGGAAGGAATGGGGGGGGGGGGGGGGGACAACACAACACAAGCACGGAGCTACAGCACACGAACACCAGTGCACGCCATCTTGCCACGCCCAACACACGAACGGCCAGCAGGGGGCGCGAGAGAGAGAGAGAGAGGGAGAGAGAGAAAGAGAGAGAGAGAGAGAGAAAGACTTTTGTATCTTTTTATTATAAAAATAGAAAAAGAAAACCCCCAAATAGGGGTCACATTGTCATTTCAAGCAGAGAAACAAACAAAAAATATTAATACAGTAAAATACAGTAAAATTATGCACAAAACATTTCACAAAACAATAAACGTTTCTCCAGGATTTTACAAATGACTTCTTTCACGCACCATTTGGTCTCAAACTGTGGCAGCCTTCCTGTTATGGAGAAAAAGGCAAAGTCTAACTTTACACGGCTCGTCACAAGATTTTTAAACAAGAATAAGGCATTTTCCTCATTAGCTCCGAGATCATCAACTTTTCTTTTTCTTGATTTATACACTGCCATTTTTGCCTGTGCAAGCAGGAAATTACCTCGCACATCATTCATATTCTTGTGTGAGATGTCTAAGCCATAAATGAAAACACAAGTGTTGAAAACCAAGCCAATCCTGCCAAAACAATTCTTAAGAAAGATAAATAAAGGAGCCAACCGTTGACATTCAACATAAATATGAAAGAGGTTTTCAGGCCTTTTACAAAAGGGACATTCATCTGCTAGGAGACTTGAGAAGCGGTGCAGCAAGTGGTTAGAGGGGAGGATCCAGTGTGCAAGTCTCCATTGGAGGTCACCATGTCGTGGCGGCACAGGAGGATGATAGAATCCTTTCCAATTAGGAAAATATGGGGGGGAACAAGGTAAGAGGTCTCTCCATCGAACCCTCTGCTGTGTCATTTGCCCTTTCAAAAGGAAACTTACGCAACCCAAATAGAGGTCTTTTTGTTTAGGAAACCCATTGAATCCTATGCTAAAGGGGGTACACGGAGGAGAGTTGGCAAGAGAAAACTTGCAAATAAGTTCAGGAAAGGTAGCAGGAGAGGCACCTTGTTCGTTGTCTGCTTGGACTTGCTCCCAGTTAGGTGCAAGCTGTACATAGGTATGAAGCACACAGCGTAGCATACGTGCCACAACTCTGGAGGATCGCACGCCAACCAGGCTTGCCAATGCATCAGCTCCAATCCAACTGCCACTTGGGCTTAAAAGATCGGCGACCGATTTTATGTTCTTCGCGACAAAGCATTGAACGAGACACCTATCAGCAGGCATATCATGGAAAATTGAATTGTAAAACAAAGGTTCCATCAAGAACATTTGCTTTGTGTACGAATGCGTAGCTCTTGTTGTCGTTAGAGTTCGCCATGCGTTTAGTACACTTTGATAAAACCTGGAGAGGGGAGACATATCAAGATGCGAGAGATCCATCAAGAATATAGCGTGGTCATAGCCTAGTCTCCCCGGCTGCTGCAAAAGGCGACGAGCGACGTCGACCCAAGGTGGAGAGGGGTGCATGTACAGCATGCGTAGAGCAACCGAAAGTCGAAAGGCCATTAACCGGCTCTTTATGTCAACCAGGCCTTGGCCTCCATCGGTCAGTGGCAAGCTGAGGACCTCGGGTCGCAACCAGTGCTTTCCATCCCAGAAGAAAGACACAAAGCACTTCTGGAGCTGTTGAAGCAACACTACCGGAGGGTGCAGCACAAAGAACCTGTGCCATAGGGTAGAGGCCACCAAACTGTTGATCACCAAGACCCTTCCACGATAAGACAGTTGTGTTATCAGATTTCTCCATTTTTGCAGTTTTCCTTCAACAAGATCCAACAGACCAGCCCAATTCTTTGCTACTGTGGCGTCATTACCCAAGAACACTCCAAGGTATTTCACGCCATCAGTGGCCCATGCAAGAGGAGCAGGAAGTTTGGGTGCCGAGTGACATGACGGACCAAGCCAAATGGCGCTCGTTTTCTCCCAATTCACTTTGGCTGAAGAAGCCTTTTCAAACACGGATAGACAATAACGGACAACGTTAATGTCATTGAGGTTCCGCACAAAGACACACACATCATCAGCATATGCCAGCACCTTAATGGGCCGTTCAAGATGAGAAAACCCAACCCCGGTTAGTCTAGCACGCAAATAACCCAGTAAGGGTTCGATGGAGAGAGCATAGAGCAAGCCAGAGAGGGGGCAACCTTGTCGAATTCCCCTGTTGACAGGCAAGGGTGTAACAAGTCCATTGTTTATCTTAAGCACACTAGAGATATTGTTATACAGTATCTTAATGTAAGAAATGAAGGTCGGACCAAGTCCAAACCGTTCAAGCACTTTGAAGAGGTACCGATGATCGACGCGGTCAAAGGCCTTCTCCTGATCAAGGAGAAGAAGTCCCAAATCTGTGGGGTTTTCTTTGCACAGTTCAATCATGTCTCTTACGAGGGAGATGTTGTCATAGATGGAGCGCTTGGGTACACAATAACATTGGTCTTCTTTCAACAATGAGGAGAGATGAGGAGTGAGTCGCGATGCCAGGGCTTTTGAGAATACTTTATAGTCTGTGCATAGCAAAGAGATTGGGCGCCAGTTTTTAATATAGAGCAAGTCTCCTTTCTTTGGAATGAGGGTGAGAATAGCCCGTCGGCAACTCTGAGGGAGCTCTCCAAGCTGGCAGCTTGCGTTCAAGGTGTTGAGGAGTTCGGGACCCAGTAGATGCCAGAATTTCTTATAAAATTCAGTTGTAAGTCCGTCCAATCCAGGCGCTTTCCCAACAGCAAGGCTGTGCAGAGCGGTGCCAAGTTCGTCCAAGGTAATGGGCCCCTCCAGGTAGGAACGTCCACCCTCACACAACACTGGCAGCCCTACGGAGATAGAGGCGACACTGACAGGATTTATTTGCTCCATCGAGTATATTTTCGAGAAATATTCCTTTGTAAAAAGTTTGATAACTGATTGGTTGAAAGTGATGGATGAGTCTGCCAAACGCAGTTGAGAGAGCTGTTTGTTTGGGAGGCGTTTCTCTAAGGAAAAAAAGTACTTAGTTGGTATGTCTGTCTCATTAAGGTGCTGCACCCTCATCCGAACTAGGGCACCACGTGCATTCCTCTCAGTTATTTCTTTCAATAAAGACTGTTTTTCGGTTAAGGCTCTTTGCACATTATTATTTTGTCCTGTGACCCTCTGAAGATGTAAAATCTCTGATTGCAATAATTTCCTTGCTTCATAATCAGCCCTTTTTGAGAAGCTCTGGTATTGTTGGCAGAAGCCTTTGATTTGGGTTTTTACTAGATCCCACCACACCAGTGGGTTAACAGAACAGCTTAACTTCCGTTCCAAGAGATCTGTCCAGAAAGATTCAAAAGCCTGAATAAAATTGAAGTCTTCTATTAAACTGTTGTTGAATTTCCAGTGAGAACTCCCTGGACACGGTTTCGAGAGTTGAACGAATGCTCGAGCTAGGAAGTGATCGGAGAAACCGGAAGGCACGATGTCAGATTTGCAAACTCCATGTAACAGGTGAGAATTTACATAAATGCGATCAAGCCTCGCAAGTGAGATGTGGTTGTTGGAACAACGACACCATGTGTAGGATTGTTCGGAAGGGTGTTGCAAGCGCCAGACATCATGGAGATTATATTTTGCGATGATATTTGCAAAGAGTTTTGCGGTACATGGTTGAGGTTCCGGCCCGTTTCGGTCGCATGAGGCATTAACAGTACAGTTAAAATCGCCACCAATAATTAGACAAGTCTGCAGATCCAGTGTTTGGAGGAACTTTCTCAGTTCAGCAAAGAAGGAGATCCGCTCACCATTTTTGCTTGGAGCATACACATTAAGGATTGTAAACTTGACCTGATTGAGATAGAAGGTCACAGAGGCAAGATGGCCATCAATGATATTCGCAAATTGAAGCGAGGATGGTTGGAAATGTTTCCCTAAGACAAACATGATTCCTGCCTTAGACGAGGAGCTGTTACTAAAGAAACACTCCTTATCCATAATGAGCCGCCACTGGGCCTGAACAGATCTGACAGCGTGGGTCTCCTGCAACAAAGCTATGTCGAGACCGTTTGCGTTTATCAGCTGCTTGATCTGGATCTGGCGGAGTGAACTTCCACCACCATTGACATTTACTGTTCCAATCTTGAAACTCACCATGAATTAACTTAGAGTCTTTTTCGTCTTGGCGATCAATTTTCTTAAACGGTGACAATGTGTCTGAGGAAAGTTGAATAAGTCAGGCCTGCGTATAATAGCCTGAGCACACTCAAGGAAGGACGGTAAATCGGGAAAGTATTCTGTTAGGTTTATACTGCGTTTCCTGTACGTATTTTGCAAGAAAAGTCGTATTTGTTCAGGGGAAGTAGGACCTAGACTGGTAGGTTTCTCCATTGCTTCCACCTGGCTGTTTGCTTCCTCCAGGTCAGATTCGTCAGAGTCAGTTTTAATTTCCGAATCACACAAGCTTGTATAATCCTGCATGTCGCTGCTGTCATCAATATTGGCACACGGACCTGCACTAGTTGTAACATCTGTGTGCTCTCCCACCGTGGGAACATTGCTTTGAGGAATAACAGCAATAATCTGTGGATTTTGTGAAACAGAAACAGCATCAGCAGATGCAGCGATGTTGCTTCCCCTGACTGCAACAACCTCCGATGGTGTGGCGGTATCTAGCAGAATAGGAGTCTCTTGCAAGATATTGATTCCTGCGATTCCAGCTTCACCCGGTGATGAAGTGAGAGCAGTAACTGGGACAGTTTCGCTATTTTCTGCTGGCGGGAATTCAGCATCATCATGCTCAGGATTAACATTTTCCAAAGTGACAGCAAGTTCATCACCAGTGGCCTCGGCAGGTTCATCACCAATGGTCTCAGCAGGTTCATCACCAGTGGTCTCGGCAGGTTCATCACCAGTGGTCTCGGCAGGTTCATCACCAATGGTCTCAGCAGGTTCATCATCCATGGTCTCGACAGGTTCATCACCAGTGGTCTCAGCAGGTTCATCACCAGTGGTCTCAGCAAAATCATCAGAGGACTTTCCAATAGCCGAGTCCGTAACAGGTGAGACGATTCCATTTGATTTGTTAACAGGTAAACCAGTCCCTGCATGTGGAACGTCTATGTCCTCACATGAAAGGGGGCCGAACTTGTTGGCTGTAGGTACAGGGTTTGTCCCAGGTAAGCCTTGTAGAGTGGCATCGGTCACGACTGGGGGGGTGTTACCGACAGGTTGCTTATTGTTAAATGCTGCCTTTTTCTGAGTTAAATGACCGTCGGGAAAGGTCTTTCTCTTCCTTGACGGAACAATGGTGAAACCATCCCCGACGTTCGTTGTGCTGTTTGGATCATCGGGATGGGAAGGCTGAGCGTTATTGCCGGACATGGAAGATGTTCCCTTCACAGCCGAAGCAAGAGATGAAGAAGAAGAATCCTTGTTGTTTACGTGGTTTGTCCCATCGTTCGACGAAGCCGTTTTTGGGCAAGAGCGTTTCAGGTGTCCGAATTTACCACATTCAAAACATTTCAAGGTGTCAGTGGTTACGTATAATTGGTAATCATGATTATCAATTTTGAATTTCAAAACAATGTTCAGCGTTCTTTCGACGTTAGAAGGAGGAAGTACAAGATAAGCTTGTCTCCTGAAAGACATCACATGTTTAGCCCGGTCGTCCTGGCAACGTAAAGGTAACATCGTGACATGCGAAACCACAGTACCATAACGAGATAGTTCGGAGACCAGTCTCTCGTTCTTCAGGAATGGAGGACAGTTCGAGATGATGACCTTAACGGCTGGAGTGTCGAGAGGGGACACGAGTACGAAATGTCCGTCATCTGTCGATAATCCTGTACATACAATCTCGTGAACCAGTTCAGCCTCGGATACGAAAATAACGACACGTTTGTTCATTCGTGAGGCCGCGCGAACTTTATCAATACCGATTATGTTGCCCACAGCAATAACGAGGTCTTCGACGCTGACCTCGTTCGGTGGGACACAAACAACGCCATGTCTACGAGTTAACGCTTCATATGCCGCGTAACGTGAAAACGAAGTCATAATTTACAAGGGACGAGGGTGGGGGTGGGACAGGGGACGAGGGGGGGGGACAAGGGACGAGGGTGGGGGTGGGACGGGGGACGAGGGACGGGGGATGAGGGACGGGGGATGAGGGACGGGGGACGAGGGACGGGGGACGGGGGACGGGGACGGGGGACGAGGGACGAGGGACGAGGGACGGGGACGGGGGACGAGGGACGAGGGACGGGGGGGGGGGGGGACGAGACGGGGAGAGTGAATATCGCTCTCGAACAGTGATTAATTAATTACGAGCCGAGACAGATTTTCAAAGCGAAAACAAACACAGCTGGTGGAGAAAAAAAAGCGATCAGCCGGAGGACGGGATGTGCCGCCGATTAATGCAAAAGTTATCCACAAACAGCTGCGGGCTCTCTTTCTCTCTCTCAGAAAAGGAAAAGGAAACAAAGGACACGGAGTGAATATAAATACAAACGAGATAAAAAAGGGAATCGAGGAGGGAAAAGGGAGGCAGAGGGGGATGGGGGAGGCCGAAGCCCCGAAGTGTTGGGTCTGATCAAAGGGGAGGGGTTGGGGCACAAATGCAGAGTAAGGATGTAAAGATAAACGAACAGGGGGGAAGGAAAAGGTGAGATACGACGTGGGAAAGGGACAAAAGAGTAGAACAGCAGAGCAGCTCGTACCTCACCACACATGCACAGCCACCATCTTGCCGCGCCCAAACACACCGACAGCCAGCAGGGGGCGAGAGAGAGAGAGAGAGAGAGAGAGGAAGAGAGAGAGAGAGAGAGAGAGAGAGAGAGAGAGAGAGAGAGAGAGAGAGAGAGAAGAGAGAGAGAGAAAGAGAGAGAGAGAAGAGAAGAGAGAGGAGAGAGAGAAAGAGAGAGAGAGAAAGAGAGGAGAGAGGATAGAGAGAGAGAAGAGAGAGAGAGGAAAGAGAGAGAGAGAAAGAGAGAGAGAGAAAGAGAGAGAGAAAAGAAGAGAGAGAGAGAAAAGAGAGAAGAGAGAAAGAGAGAAGAGGAAGAGAAAAGAGAGAGAGAGAAAGAGAGAGAGAAAGAGAAGAGAGAAAGAGAGAAGAGAGAAAGAGAGAGAGAGAAAGAAGAAGAGAGAAAGAGATAGAGGAGAAAGAGAGGAGAGAGAAAGAGAGAGAGAGAAAGAGAGAGAGGAGAAAGAGAGAGAGAAAAGAGAGAGAGAAAGAGAGAGAGAAAGAGAGAGAGAAAGAGAGAGAAGAGAGGAAAGAGGAGAGAGAGAGAAAAGAGAGGAGAGAGAAAGAGAGACTTTTGTGCCCTTTTATTATAAAAATACAAGCAATTCCACAAAGCGGTTGTAAGCAGAAGCAACCAGTTTAAAGAAACATTTCGTAAGGATCATGAATTCACCAAAGAGCAAAGGATATTTAAAAAGGAAACCAGCAAGTATAAAAATTTTACAAACCCAAAGGTGAGACCACAAACAAAACTACAAGACAATTTCAAAGGATAATGCTCATGCAAGAGCTATGACCACATCAAGAGCAAAATTAAGCGTTTAAATTAAGGACAGACATGAACATTGAGAGAGGGAGAGAGGAGGAGAAGAGAGGGAGAGAAGGGGAGAGAGAGAGGGAGAGGAAGAGAGAGAAGGGAAGAGATGAGAGAGAGAGAAGAGAGAGAGGAGAGAAAGAAAGAGAGAGAGAAAGAGACTTTGACTTTTTAGTCCTTTTATTACAAAAATATAAAAGTAACAATATACACGTTTTGCAATGAAATCAATAATGCCAACAAAAAGAAAAAAGCAAAAAGAAAAAGAAGAAGCACCCAATAATCATCAAATAAGAAACAATCAGTATCTCACAACAGTATTCCAAATTCGTTTTTCTTTAACCTCACAAAACCCACCAAACACACCAAGTATCAACAAAGTTTTGAAAATTTCCGGCCTCGTTGGAAAGGGTAAATTCCAGTTTCAATCTTGCTGAGACTAATGCATTCAAACACAACATGATATTGCAGTGCTCTATCGGTTTGCCAGATAGTTTTTTTTTTTTTTTTTTTTTTTTTTTTTTTTTTTTTTTTTTTTGTATACAAGTTCGAGGCTCGTGAAAGAGCGAACATTAATCACACAGAAAGACAAACCGACACATAAAACATATAACATAGGGAGCGGTAGACAAGATGGGGAGAGAGGGGGAAGGACACAAACACAACATTTGACAGCAGGGACCGAGAGACATGGAGACATCGAGAGATCTGAGAGAGGGCGAGGGCTTTGGGGGGGGGGGGGGCGTGGAAGGGGGCAGTGGGAGAGGTATAAAACATATGGACCCTGCCAGGACTTACAGGAAAGAAGTTGAATTTCAAACAAGGTGGATCTGGGGTGAATTAGCGGGGTAGAAAAGATCAAGGTTTTGGATGGGGAAGATAAGAGATGGTGGTGAACCAGCTGTTTTAAAGACCTGGAGAGGAGGAGTGGGATGAAGGGAGTGAGGTAGTTGTTCCAGAGGCGGGAGAAAAGAGGAATGAAAGAGTGAAGGTGAGCGGAGAGCCGAGATTTCGGCAGTTAAACCAATCCAGAGGGTTGCTGGCAGATCTTGTGCGACCTGTAGGAATATTTGGGGACAGAGCACAGAGAGAGCTGGGGGTGCAAGGCCGGAGAGGAGTCGGTAGAAGACAGAAAGACCACCTACCTTGCCTGCGGTGAGTGAGTGAAAAGGCCCTCAGAGATAGCTTCATCGCGGGAGATTCCAATAATTCTGAAAGCTTTGGTTTCAACAGCGTGAAGCCGAGCTAGGTGTGAGGCAGGAGCACCGCCATCGGGGAGAACAGTATTCCATTGAGCTGCGGATGAAAGCCTTGTATGTGGTGAGGAGCTCAGGTGTGCCGAGGAAGGACTTCGCACGACGGAGGATGCCCAGTCGGCGACTTGGCTTTGGAGGCCAGCTTGGAAATGTGGTTTTCCCAAGAAAGATCATGGCAGATAGTGAGACCCAAAATCTTGAGCGACAGAACTTCTTGGAGGATTGTTGAGAAAGTAGATGGGAGGGTTGTCCAGTCGATCTTTTCGGAGAGACATAGTAAGAGTGTGAGATTTGTCAGGATTGAAAGACATGTTCCACTTGTTTGACCAGTCTGTGATTTTGTCCAGGTCTTCAGAGAGTGAGGAGGCAGCAGACTGCCGATCTGAGGGAAGAGGAATGGAGCGGCAGAGAGTGGAGTCATCAGCAAAGAGATAGAGAGGATTTTCGAGAGAGGTCAGAGAGATCATTGATGAAGACCAGAAAAAGCACGGGGCCCAGAAACACTGCCTTGGGGAACTCCAGCCTGAACAGGAAGAGGAGATGAGAGAAACCCATTCAGGGCCACACGTTGACGACGACTAGAGAGGAAGTTCCGCCAGCCATGCGTGGAGATTTCCATTGGATACCAAAGAGGAGAGTTTGGTGAGCAGAGCGGGGTGCCAGACCGTGTCGAAGGCACGTGATATGTCGAGGGAGACAGCTCTAATTTCCTGTTGGCATTGAGGACCTCCATCCATTGTTGAGACAGCAGAAGCAGCATGTCCAGAGTAGAGTGACCTGGTCTGAAACCAAATTGATGATCAGAGATCAAGCCATTGGAGAAGAGGAAAGATTTCATATCAGAAGCAATGATGGATTCCATGACTTTGCTGATAATTGGGAGAAGGCTGATTGGTCTGTAGTTGCTAGGATCTGTTTTTTGCA
>NW_027617743.1:0-99467 GCF_964187855.1 Myxine glutinosa
ACACAAGTGCGAAAAGTGTTTTTTCCACACTAATACAAGTGCAAAAGTGGTTTCCTGCACCAACACAAGTGCGAAAAGTGGTTTTTCCAACACTAATTCACCAAGTGCGAAAAGTGGTTTTTCAACACTAACACAAGTGCGAAAAGTGGTTTTTCAACACTAGACACAAGTGCGAAAAGTGGTTTTCCACACTAATACAAGTGCAAAAGTGGTTTCCTGCACCAACACAAGTGCGAAAAGTGGTTTTTCAACACTAACACAAGTGCGAAAAGTGGTTTTTCAACACTAACACAAGTGTGAAAAGTGTTTTTTCCACACTAATACAAGTGCAAAAGTGGTTTCCTGCACCAACACAAGTGCGAAAAGTGGTTTTTCAACACTAACACAAGTGTGAAAAGTGGTTTTTCAACACTAACACAAGTGCGAAAAGTGGTTTTTCAACACTAACACAAGTGCGAAAAGTGGTTTTTCCACACTAATACAAGTGCAAAAGTGGTTTCCTGCACCAACACAAGTGCGAAACGTGGTTTTTCAACACTAACACAAGTGCGAAAAGTGTTTTTCAACACCTAACACAAGTGCGAAAAGTGGTTTTTCAACACTAACCACAAGTGCGAAAAAGTGGTTTTTCCACACTAATACAAGTGCAAAAGTGGTTTCCTGCACCAACACAAGTGCAAAAAGTGGGTTTTCAACACTAACACAAGTGCGAAAAGTGGTTTTTCAACACTAACACAAGTGCGAAAAGTGGTTTTTCAACACTAACATAAGTGCGAAAAGTGGTTTTTTCCACACTAATACAAGTGCAAAAGTGGTTTCCTGCACCAACACAAGTGCGAAAAGTGGTTTTTCAACACTAACACAAGTGCGAAAAGTGGTTTTTCAACACTAACACAAGTGTGAAAAGTGGTTTTTCAACACTAACACAAGTGCGAAAAGTGTTTTTTCCCACTACTAGAAGTGCAAAAGTGGTTTCCTGCACCAACACAAGTGCGAAAAGTGGTTTTCAACACTAACACAAGTGCGAATAGTGGTTTTTCAACACTAACACAAGTGCGAAAAGTGGTTTTTCAACACTAACACAAGTGCGAAAAGTGGTTTTTCCACACTAATACAAGAGCAAAAGTGGTTTCCTGCACCAACACAAGTGCGAAAAGTGGTTTTTCAACACTAACACAAGTTCGAAAAGTGGTTTTCAACACTATCACAAGTGCAAAAAGTGTTTTTTCCACACTAATACAAGTGCAAAAGTTGTTTCCTGCACCAACACGAGTGCGAAAAGTGGTTTTTCAACACTAACACAAGTGCGAAAAGTGGTTTTTCAACACTAACACAAGTGCGAAAAGTGGTTTTTCAACACTAACACAAGTGCGAAAAGTGTTTTTTCCACACTAATACAAGTGCAAAAGTGGTTTCCTGCACCAACACAAATGCGAAAAGTGGTTTTTCAACACTAACACAAGTGCGAAAAGTGTTTTTCAACACTAACACAAGTGCGAAAAGTGGTTTTTCAACACTAACACAAGTGCCAAAAGTGGTTTTCCACACTAATACAAGTGCAAAGTGGTTTCCTGCACCAACACAAGTGCGAAAAGTGGTTTTTCAACACTAATACAAGTGCGAAAAGTGGTTTTTCAACACTAACACAAGTGTGAAAAGTGTTTTTTCCACACTAATACAAGTGCAAAAGTGGTTTCCTGCACCAACACAAGTGCGAAAAGTGGTTTTTCAACACTAACACAAGTGTGAAAGTGGTTTTTCAACACTAACACAAGTGCGAAAAGTGGTTTTTCAACACTAACACAAGTGCGAAAAGTGGTTTTTCCACACTAATACAAGTGCAAAAGTGGTTTCCTGCACCAACACAAGTGCGAAACGTGGTTTTTCAACACTAACACAAGTGCGAAAAGTGGTTTTTCAACACTAACACAAGTGCGAAAAGTGGTTTTTCAACACTAACACAAGTGCAAAAAGTGTTTTTTCCACACTAATACAAGTGCAAAAGTGGTTTCCTGCACCAACACAAGTGCAAAAAGTGGGTTTTCAACACTAACACAAGTGCGAAAAGTGGTTTTTCAACACTAACACAAGTGCGAAAAGTGGTTTTTCAACACTAACATAAGTGCGAAAAGTGGTTTTTCCACACTAATACAAGTGCAAAAGTGGTTTCCTGCACCAACACAAGTGCGAAAAGTGGTTTTTCAACACTAACACAAGTGCGAAAAGTGGTTTTTCAACACTAACACATGTGTGAAAAGTGGTTTTTCAACACTAACACAAGTGCGAAAAGTGTTTTTTCCACACTAATAGAAGTGCAAAAGTGGTTTCCTGCACCAACACAAGTGCGAAAAGTGGTTTTTCAACACTAACACAAGTGCGAATAGTGGTTTTTCAACACTAACACAAGTGCGAAAAGTGGTTTTTCAACACTAACACAAGTGCGAAAAGTCGTTTTTCCACACTAATACAAGAGCAAAAGTGGTTTCCTGCACCAACACAAGTGCGAAAAGTGGTTTTTCAACACTAACACAAGTTCGAAAAGTGGTTTTTCAACACTATCACAAGTGCAAAAAGTGTTTTTTCCACACTAATACAAGTGCAAAAGTGGTTTCCTGCACCAACACAAGTGCGAAAAGTGTTTTTCAACACTAACACAAGTGCGAAAAGTGGTTTTTCAACACTAACACAAGTGCGAAAAGTGGTTTTTCCACACTAATACAAGTGCAAAAGTGTTTCCTGCACCAACACAAGTGCGAAAGGTGGTTTTTCAAAACTAACACAAGTGCGAAAAGTGGTTTTTCAACACTAACACAAGTGCGAAAAGTGGTTTTCAACACTAACACAAGTGCAAAAAGTGTTTTTCCCACACTAATACAAGTGCAAAAGTGGTTTCCTCCACCAACACAAGTGCGAAAGAGTGGGTTTTTCAACACTAACACAAGTGCGAAAAGTGGTTTTTCAACACTAACACAAGTGCGAAAAGTGGTTTTTCAACACTAACACAAGTGCGAAAAGTGGTTTTCAACACTAACACAAGTGCGAAAAGTGTTTTTCCACACTAATACAAGTGCAAAAGTGGTTTCCTGCACCAACACAAGTGCGAAAAGTGGTTTTTCAACACTAACACAAGTGCGAAAAGTGGTTTTTCAACACTAACACAAGTGCGAAAAGTGGTTTTTCAACACAAACACAAGTGCGAAAAGTGGTTTTTCCACACTAATACAAGTGCAAAAGTGGTTTCCTGCACCAACACAAGTGCGAAAAGTGGTTTTTCAACACTAACACAAGTGCGAAAAGTGGTTTTTCAAGACTAACACAAGTGCGAAAAGTGGTTTTTCAACACTATCGCAAGTGCAAAAAGTGTTTTTTCCACACTAATACAAGTGCAAAAGTGGTTTCCTGCACCAACACAAGTGCGAAAAGTGGTTTTTCAACACTAACACAAGTGCGAAAAGTGGTTTTTCAACACTAACACAAGTGCGAAAAGTGGTTTTTCAACACTAACACAAGTGCGAAAAGTGGTTTTTCAACACTAACACAAGTGCAAAAAGTGGTTCTTCCACACTAATACAAGTGCAAAAGTGGTTTCCTGCACCAACACAAGTGCGAAAAGTGGTTTTTCAACACTAACACAAGTGCGAAAAGTGGTTTTTCAACACTAACACAAGTGCGAAAAGCGGTTTTTCAACATTAACACAAGTGCGAAAAGTGTTTTTTCCACACTAATACAAGTGCAAAAGTGGTTTCCTGCACCAACACAAGTGCGAAAAGTGGTTTTTCAACACTAACACAAGTGCGAAAAGTGGTTTTTTCAACACTAACATGCGAAAGTGGTTTTTCCACACTAATACAAGTGCAAAAGTGGTTTCCTGCACCAACACAAGTGCGAAAGGTGGTTTTTCAAAACTAACACAAGTGCGAAAAGTGGTTTTTCAACACTAACACAAGTGCGAAAAGTGGTTTTTCAACACTAACACAAGTGCAAAAAGTGTTTTTTCCACACTAATACAAGTGCAAAAGTGGTTTCCTCCACCAACACAAGTGCGAAAAGTGGTTTTTCAACACTAACACAAGTGCGAAAAGTGGTTTTTCAACACTAACACAAGTGCGAAAAGTGGTTTTTCAACACTAACACAAGTGCGAAAAGTGGTTTTTCAACACTAACACAAGTGCGAAAAGTGTTTTTTACACACTAATACAAGTGCAAAAGTGGTTTCCTGCACCAACACAAGTGCGAAAAGTGGTTTTTCAACACTAACACAAGTGCGAAAAGTGGTTTTTCAACACTAACACAAGTGCGAAAAGTGGTTTTTCAACACTAACACAAGTGCGAAAAGTGGTTTTTTCCACACTAATACAAGTGCAAAAGTGGTTTCCTGCACCAACACAAGTGCGAAAAGTGGTTTTTCAACACTAACACAAGTGCGAAAAGTGGTTTTTCAAGACTAACACAAGTGCGAAAAGTGGTTTTTCAACACTATCACAAGTGCAAAAGTGTTTTTTCCACACTAATACAAGTGCAAAAGTGGTTTCCTGCACCAACACAAGTGCGAAAAGTGGTTTTTCAACACTAACACAAGTGCGAAAAGTGGTTTTTCAACACTATCACAAGTGCAAAAAGTGTTTTTTCCACACTAATACAAGTGCAAAAGTGGTTTCCTGCACCAACACAAGTGCGAAAACTGGTTTTTCGACACTAACACAAGTGCGAAAAGTGGTTTTTCAACACTTACACAAGTGCGAAAAGTGGTTTTTCAACACTAACAAATGTGCGAAAAGTGTTTTTTCCACACTAATACAAGTGCAAAAGTGGTTTCCTGCACCAACACAAGTGCGAAAAGTGGTTTTTCAACACTAACACAAGTGCGAAAAGTGATTTTTCAACACTAACACAAGTGCGAAAAGGGGTTTTTCAACACTAAAACAAGTGCGAAAAGTGGTTTATCCACACTAATACAAGTGCAAAAGTGGTTTCCTGCACCAACACAAGTGCGAAAAGTGGTTTTTCAACACTAACACAAGTGCGAAAAGTGGTTTTTCAACACTATCACAAGTGCAAAAAGTGTTTTTTCCACACTAATACAAGCGCAAAAGTGGTTTGCTGCACCAACACAAGTGCGAAAAATGGTTTTTCAACACTAACACAAGTGCGAAAAGTGGTTTTTTCAACACTAACACAAGTGCGAAAAGTAGTTTTTCAACACTATCACAAGTGCAAAAAGTGTTTTTTCAACACTAATACAAGTGCAAAAGTGGTTTCCTGCACCAACACAAGTGCAAAAAGTGGTTTTTCAACACTGAACACAAGTGCGAAAAGTGGTTTTTCAACACTAACACAAGTGCGAAAAGTGGTTTTTTCCACACTAATACAAGTGCAAAAGTGGTTTCCTGCACCAACACAAGTGCGAAAAGTGGTTTTTCAACACTAACACAAATGCGAAAAGTGGTTTTTCAACACTATCACAAGTGCAAAAAGTGTTTTTTCCACACTAATACAAGTGCAAAAGTGGTTTCCTGCACCAACACAAGTGCGAAAAGTGGTTTTTCAACACTAACACAAGTGCGAAAAGTGGTTTTTCAACACTAACACAAGTGCGAAAAGTGGTTTTTCAACACTAACAAAAGTGCGAAAAGTGTTTTTTCCACACTAATACAAGTGCAAAAGTGGTTTTCTGCACCAACACAAGTGCGAAAAGTGGTTTTTCAACACTAACACAAGTGCGAAAAGTAGTTTTTCAACACTAACACAAGTGCGAAAAGTGGTTTTTCAACACTAATACAAGTGCGAAAAGTGGTTTTCCACACTAATACAAGTGCAAAAGTGGTTTCCTGCACCAACACAAGTGCGAAAAGTGGTTTTTCAACACGAACACAAGTGCGAAAAGTGGTTTTTCAACACTAACACAAGTGCGAAAAGTGGTTTTTCAACACTAACACAAGTGCGAAAAGTGGTTTTTTCACACTAATACAAGTGCAAAAGTGGTTTCCTGCACCAACACAAGTGCGAAAAGTGGTTTTTCAACACTAACACAAGTGCGAAAAGTGGTTTTCAAGACTAACACAAGTGCGAAAAGTGGTTTTTCAACACTATCACAAGTGCAAAAAGTGTTTTTTCCACACTATCACAAGTGCAAAAAGTGTTTTTTCCACACTAATACAAGTGCAAAAGTGGTTTCCTGCACCAACACAAGTGCGAAAAGTGGTTTTTCAACACTAACACAAGTGCGAAAAGTGGTTTTTCAACACTAACACAAGTGCGAAAAGTGGTTTTTCAACACTAACAAAAGTGCGAAAAGTGTTTTTTCCACACTAATACAAGTGCAAAAGTGGTTTCCTGCACCAACACAAGTGCGAAAAGTGGTTTTTCAACACTAACACAAGTGCGAAAAGTGGTTTTTTCAACACTAACACAAGTGCGAAAAGTGGTTTTCCACACTAATACAAGTGCAAAAGTGGTTTCCTGCACCAACACAAGTGCGAAAAGTTGTTTTTCAACACTAACACAAGTGCGAAAAGTGGTTTTTCAACACTAACACAAGTGTGAAAAGTGTTTTTTCCACACTAATACAAGTGCAAAAGTGGTTTCCTGCACCAACACAAGTGCGAAAAGTGGTTTTTCAACACTATCACAAGTGCAAAAAGTGTTTTTTTCCACACTAATACAAGTGCAAAAGTGGTTTCCTGCACCAACACAAGTGCAAAAAGTGGTTTTTCAACACTAACACAAGTGCGAGAGGTGGTTTTTCAACACTAACACAAGTGCGAAAAGTGGTTTTTCAACACTATCACAAGTGCAAAAAGTGTTTTTTCCACACTAATACAAGTGCAAAAGTGGTTTGCTGCACCAACACAAGTGCGAAAAGTGGTTTTTCAACACTAACACAAGTGCGAAAAGTGGTTTTTCAACACTAACACAAGTGCGAAAAGTGGTTTTTCAACACTAACAAAAGTGCGAAAAGTGTTTTTTTCCACACTAATACAAGTGCAAAAGTGGTTTCCTGCACCAACACAAGTGCGAAAAGTGGTTTTTCAACACTAACACAAGTGCGAAAAGTGGTTTCCTGCACCAACACAAGTGCGAAAAGTGATTTTTCAACACTAACACAAGTGCGAAAAGTGGTTTTTCAACATTAACACAAGTGCGAAAAGTGGTTTTTCCACACTATTACAAGTGCAAAAGTGGTTTGCTGCACCAACACAAGTGCGAAAAGTGGTTTTTCAACACTAACACAAGTGCGAAAAGTGGTTTTTCAACACTAACACAAGTGCGAAAAGTGGTTTTTCCACACTAATACAAGTGCAAAAGTGGTTTCCTGCACCAACACAAGTGCGAAAAGTGTTTTTTCAACACTAACACAAGTGCGAAAAGTGGTTTTTCAACACTATCACAAGTGCAAAAAGTGTTTTTTCCACACTAATACAAGTGCAAAAGTGGTTTATCCACACTAATACAAGTGCAAAAGTGGTTTCCTGCACCAACACAAGTGCGAAAAGTGGTTTTTCAACACTAACACAAGTGCGAAAAGTGGTTTTTCAACACTATCACAAGTGCAAAAAGTGTTTTTTCCACACTAATACAAGCGCAAAAGTGGTTTGCTGCACCAACACAAGTGCGAAAAATGGTTTTTCAACACTAACACAAGTGCGAAAAGTGGTTTTTCAACACTAACACAAGTGCGAAAAGTAGTTTTTCAACACTATCACAAGTGCAAAAAGTGTTTTTTCAACACTAATACAAGTGCAAAAGTGGTTTCCTGCACCAACACAAGTGCAAAAAGTGGTTTTTCAACACTAACACAAGTGCGAAAAGTGGTTTTTCAACACTAACACAAGTGCGAAAAGTGGTTTTTCCACACTAATACAAGTGCAAAAGTGGTTTCCTGCACCAACACAAGTGCGAAAAGTGGTTTTTCAACACTAACACAAATGCGAAAAGTGGTTTTTCAACACTATCACAAGTGCAAAAAGTGTTTTTTCCACACTAATACAAGTGCAAAAGTGGTTTCCTGCACCAACACAAGTGCGAAAAGTGGTTTTTCAACACTAACACAAGTGCGAAAAGTGGTTTTCAAGACTAACACAAGTGCGAAAAGTGGTTTTTCAACACTATCACAAGTGCAAAAAGTGTTTTTTCCACACTATCACAAGTGCAAAAAGTGTTTTTTCCACACTAATACAAGTGCAAAAGTGGTTTCCTGCACCAACACAAGTGCGAAAAGTGGTTTTTCAACACTAACACAAGTGCGAAAAGTGGTTTTTCAACACTAACACAAGTGCGAAAAGTGGTTTTTCAACACTAACAAAAGTGCGAAAAGTGTTTTTTCCACACTAATACAAGTGCAAAAGTGGTTTCCTGCACCAACACAAGTGCGAAAAGTGGTTTTTCAACACTAACACAAGTGCGAAAAGTGGTTTTTCAACACTAACACAAGTGCGAAAAGTGGTTTTCCACACTAATACAAGTGCAAAAGTGGTTTCCTGCACCAACACAAGTGCGAAAAGTTGTTTTTCAACACTAACACAAGTGCGAAAAGTGGTTTTTCAACACTAACACAAGTGTGAAAAGTGTTTTTTCCACACTAATACAAGTGCAAAAGTGGTTTCCTGCACCAACACAAGTGCGAAAAGTGGTTTTTCAACACTATCACAAGTGCAAAAAGTGTTTTTTCCACACTAATACAAGTGCAAAAGTGGTTTCCTGCACCAACACAAGTGCAAAAAGTGGTTTTTCAACACTAACACAAGTGCGAGAAGTGGTTTTTCAACACTAACACAAGTGCGAAAAGTGGTTTTTCAACACTATCACAAGTGCAAAAAGTGTTTTTTCCACACTAATACAAGTGCAAAAGTGGTTTGCTGCACCAACACAAGTGCGAAAAGTGGTTTTTCAACACTAACACAAGTGCGAAAAGTGGTTTTTCAACACTAACACAAGTGCGAAAAGTGGTTTTTCAACACTAACAAAAGTGCGAAAAGTGTTTTTTCCACACTAATACAAGTGCAAAAGTGGTTTCCTGCACCAACACAAGTGCGAAAAGTGGTTTTTCAACACTAACACAAGTGCGAAAAGTGGTTTCCTGCACCAACACAAGTGCGAAAAGTGATTTTTCAACACTAACACAAGTGCGAAAAGTGGTTTTTCAACATTAACACAAGTGCGAAAAGTGGTTTTTCCACACTCTTACAAGTGCAAAAGTGGTTTGCTGCACCAACACAAGTGCGAAAAGTGGTTTTTCAACACTAACACAAGTGCGAAAAGTGGTTTTTCAACACTAACACAAGTGCGAAAAGTGGTTTTTCCACACTAATACAAGTGCAAAAGTGGTTTCCTGCACCAACACAAGTGCGAAAAGTGTTTTTTCAACACTAACACAAGTGCGAAAAGTGGTTTTTCAACACTATCACAAGTGCAAAAAGTGTTTTTTCCACACTAATACAAGTGCAAAAGTGGTTTATCCACACTAATACAAGTGCAAAAGTGGTTTCCTGCACCAACACAAGTGCGAAAAGTGGTTTTTCAACACTAACACAAGTGCGAAAAGTGGTTTTTCAACACTATCACAAGTGCAAAAAGTGTTTTTTCCACACTAATACAAGCGCAAAAGTGGTTTGCTGCACCAACACAAGTGCGAAAAATGGTTTTTCAACACTAACACAAGTGCGAAAAGTGGTTTTTCAACACTAACACAAGTGCGAAAAGTAGTTTTTCACACTAATACAAGTGCAAAAGTGGTTTCCTGCACCAACACAAGTGCGAAAAGTGATTTTTCAACACTAACACAAGTGCGAAAAGTGGTTTTTCAACACTAACACAAGTGCGAAAAGTGGTTTTTCCACACTATTACAAGTGCAAAAGTGGTTTGCTGCACCAACACAAGTGCGAAAAGTGGTTTTTCAACACTAACACAAGTGCAAAAAGTGGTTTTTCAACACTAGCACAAGTGCGAAAAGTGGTTTTTCCACACGAATACAAGTGCAAAAGTGGTTTCCTGCACCAACACAAGTGCGAAAAGTGGTTTTTCAACACTAACACAAGTGCGAAAAGTGGTTTTTCAACACTAACACAAGTGCAAAAAGTGGTTTTTCAACACTAACACAAGTGCGAAAAGTGGTTTTTCCACACTAATACAAGTGCACAAGTGGTTTCCTCCACCAACACAAGTGCAAAAAGTGTTTTTTCCACACTAATACAAGTGCAAAAGTGGTTTGCTGCACCAACACAAGTGCGAAAAGTGGTTTTTCAACACTAACACAAGTGCGAAAAGTGGTTTTTCAACACTAACACAAGTGCGAAAAGTGGTTTTTCAACACTATCACAAGTGCAAAAAGTGTTTTTTCCACACTAATACAAGTGCAAAAGTGGTTTTTCAACACTAATACAAGTGCGAAAAGTGGTTTTTCCACACTAATACAAGTGCAAAAGTGGTTTCCTGCACCAACACAAGTGCGAAAAGTGGTTTTTCAACACTAACACAAGTGCAAAAGTGGTGTTTCAACACTATCACAAGTGCAAAAAGTGTTTTTTCCACACTAATACAAGAGCAAAAGTGGTTTCCTGCACCAACACAAGTGCGAAAAGTGGTTTTTCAACACTAACACAAGTGCGAAAAGTGGTTTTTCAACACTATCACAAGTGCAAAAAGTGTTTTTTCCACACTAATACAAGTACAAAAGTGGTTTCCTGCACCAACACAAGTGCGAAAAGTGGTTTTTCAACACTAACACAAGTGCGAAAAGTGGTTTTTCAACACTAACACTAGTGCGAAAAGTGGTTTTTCAACAATAACAAAAGTGCAAAAAGTGTTTTTTCCACACTAATACAAGTGCAAAAGTGGTTTCCTGCACCAACACAAGTGCGAAAAGTGGTTTTTCAACACTAACACAAGTGCGAAAAGTGGTTTTTCAACACTAACACAAGTGCGAAAAGTGGTTTTTCAACACTAATACAAGTGCGAAAAGTGGTTTTCCACACTAATACAAGTGCAAAAGTGGTTTCCTGCACCAACACAAGTGTGAAAAGTGGTTTTTCAACACTAACACAAGTGCGAAAAGTGGTTTTTCAACACTAACACAAGTGCGAAAAGTGGTTTTTCAACACTAACACAAGTGCGAAAAGTGGTTTTTCAACACTAACACAAGTGCGAAAAGTGTTTTTTCCACGCTAATACAAGTGCAAATATGGTTTCCTGCACCAACACAAGTGCGAAAAGTGGTTTTTCAACACTAACACAAGTGCGAAAAGTGGTTTTTCAACACTAACACAAGTGCGAAAAGTGGTTTTTCAACACTAACACAAGTGCAAAAAGTGGTTCTTCCACACTAATACAAGTGCAAAAGTGGTTTCCTGCACCAACACAAGTGCGAAAAGTGGTTTTTCAACATTAACACAAGTGCGAAAAGTGGTTTTTCAACATTAACACAAGTGCGAAAAGTGTTTTTTCCACACTAATACAAGTGCAAAAGTGGTTTCCTGCACCAACACAAGTGCGAAAAGTGGTTTTTCAACACTAACACAAGTGCGAAAAGTGGTTTTTCAACACTAACACAAGTGCGAAAAGTGGTTTTTCCACACTAATACAAGTGCAAAAGTGGTTTCCTGCACCAACACAAGTGCGAAAGGTGGTTTTTCAAAACTAACACAAGTGTGAAAAGTGGTTTTTCAACACTAACACAAGTGCGAAAAGTGGTTTTTCAACACTAACACAAGTGCAAAAAGTGTTTTTTCCACACTAATACAAGTGCAAAAGTGGTTTCCTGCACCAACACAAGTGCGAAAAGTGGTTTTTCAACACTAACACAAGTGCGAAAAGTGGTTTTTCAACACTAACACAAGTGCGAAAAGTGTTTTTTCCACACTAATACAAGTGCAAAAGTGGTTTCCTGCACCAACACAAGTGCGAAAAGTGGTTTTTCAACACTAACACAAGTGCGAAAAGTGGTTTTTCAACACTAACACAAGTGGGAAAAGTAGTTTTTCAACACTAACACAAGTGCGAAAAGTGGTTTTTCAACACTAACACAAGTGCGAAAAGTGTTTTTTCCACACTAATACAAGTGCAAAAGTGGTTTCCTGCACCAACACAAGTGCGAAAAGTGGTTTTTCAACACTAACACAAGTGCGAAAAGTGGTTTTTCAACACTAACACAAGTGCGAAAAGTGGTTTTTCAACACTAACACAAGTGCGAAAAGTGGTTTTTCCACACTAATACAAGTGCAAAAGTGGTTTCCTGCACCAACACAAGTGCGAAAAGTGGTTTTTCAACACTAACACAAGTGCGAAAAGTGGTTTTTCAAGACTAACACAAGTGCGAAAAGTGGTTTTTCAACACTATCACAAGTGCAAAAAGTGTTTTTTCCACACTAATACAAGTGCAAAAGTGGTTTCCTGCACCAACACAAGTGCGAAAAGTGGTTTTTCAACACTAACACAAGTGCGAAAAGTGGTTTTTCAACACTATCACAAGTGCAAAAAGTGTTTTTTCCACACTAATACAAGTGCAAAAGTGGTTTCCTGCACCAACACAAGTGCGAAAACTGGTTTTTCAAAACTAACACAAGTGCGAAAGGTGGTTTTTCAACACTAACACAAGTGCGAAAAGTGGTTTTTCAACACTATCACAAGTGCAAAAAGTGTTTTTTCCACACTAATACAAGTGCAAAAGTGGTTTCCTGCACCAACACAAGTGCGAAAACTGGTTTTTCAACACTAACACAAGTGCGAAAAGTGGTTTTTCAACACTATCACAAGTGCAAAAAGTGTTTTTTCCACACTAATACAAGTGCAAAAGTGGTTTCCTGCACCAACACAAGTGCGAAAAGTGGTTTTTCAACACTAACACAAGTGCGAAAAGTGGTTTTTCAACACTAACACAAGTGCGAAAAGTGGTTTTTCAACACTAACAAAAGTGCAAAAAGTGTTTTTTCCACACTCATACAAGTGCAAAAGTGGTTTCCTGCACCAACACAAGTGCGAAAAGTGGTTTTTCAACACTAATACAAGTGCGAAAAGTGGTTTTCCACACTAATACAAGTGCAAAAGTGGTTTCCTGCACCAACACAAGTGCGAAAAGTGGTTTTTCAACACTAACACAAGTGCGAAAAGTGGTTTTTCAACACTAACACAAGTGCGAAAAGTGGTTTTTCAACACTAACACAAGTGCGAAAAGTGGTTTTTTCACACTAATACAAGTGCAAAAGTGGTTTCCTGCACCAACACAAGTGCGAAAAGTGGTTTTTCAACACTAACACAAGTGCGAAAAGTGGTTTTTCAACACTAATACAAGTGCGAAAAGTGGTTTTCCACACTAATACAAGTGCAAAAGTGGTTTCCTGCACCAACACAAGTGTGAAAAGTGGTTTTCAACACTAACACAAGTGCGAAAAGTGGTTTTTCAACACTAACACAAGTGCGAAAAGTGGTTTTTCAACACTAACACAAGTGCGAAAAGTGGTTTTTCAACACTAACACAAGTGCGAAAAGTGTTTTTTCCACACTAATACAAGTGCAAATGTGGTTTCTTGCACCAACACAAGTGCGAAATGTGGTTTTTCAACACTAACACAAGTGCGAAAAGTGGTTTTTCAACACTAACACAAGTGCGAAAAGTGGTTTTTCAACACTAACACAAGCGCAAAAAGTGGTTCTTCCACACTAATACAAGTGCAAAAGTGGTTTCCTGCACCAACACAAGTGCGAAAAGTGGTTTTTCAACATTAACACAAGTGCGAAAAGTGGTTTTTCAACATTAACACAAGTGCGAAAAGTGTTTTTTCCACACTAATACAAGTGCAAAAGTGGTTTCCTGCACCAACACAAGTGCGAAAAGTGGTTTTTCAACACTAACACAAGTGCGAAAAGTGGTTTTTCAACACTAACACAAGTGCGAAAAGTGGTTTTTCCACACTAATACAAGTGCAAAAGTGGTTTCCTGCACCAACACAAGTGCGAAAGGTGGTTTTTCAAAACTAACACAAGTGCGAAAAGTGGTTTTTCAACACTAACACAAGTGCGAAAAGTGGTTTTTCAACACTAACACAAGTGCAAAAAGTGTTTTTTCCACACTAATACAAGTGCAAAAGTGGTTTCCTGCACCAACACAAGTGCGAAAAGTGGTTTTTCAACACTAACACAAGTGCGAAAAGTGGTTTTTCAACACTAACACAAGTGCGAAAAGTGTTTTTTCCACACTAATACAAGTGCAAAAGTGGTTTCCTGCACCAACACTAGTGCGAAAAGTGGTTTTTCAACACTAACACAAGTGCGAAAAGTGGTTTTTCAACACTAACACAAGTGCGAAAAGTGGTTTTTCAACACTAACACAAGTGCGAAAAGTGGTTTTTCAACACTAACACAAGTGCGAAAAGTGTTTTTTCCACACTAATACAAGTGCAAAAGTGGTTTCCTGCACCAACACAAGTGCGAAAAGTGGTTTTCAACACTAACACAAGTGCGAAAAGTGGTTTTCAACACTAACACAAGTGCGAAAAGTGGTTTTTTCAACACTAACACAAGTGCGAAAAGTGGTTTTTCCACACTAATACAAGTGCAAAAGTGGTTTCCTGCACCAACACAAGTGCGAAAAGTGGTTTTTCAACACTAACACAAGTGCGAAAAGTGGTTTTTCAAGACTAACACAAGTGCGAAAAGTGGTTTTTCAACACTATCACAAGTGCAAAAAGTGTTTTTTCCACACTAATACAAGTGCAAAAGTGGTTTCCTGCACCAACACAAGTGCGAAAAGTGGTTTTTCAACACTAACACAAGTGCGAAAAGTGGTTTTTCAACACTAACACAAGTGCGAAAAGTGTTTTTTCCACACTAATACAAGTGCAAATGTGGTTTCTTGCACCAACACAAGTGCGAAAAGTGGTTTTTCAACACTAACACAAGTGCGAAAAGTGGTTTTTCAACACTAACACAAGTGCGAAAAGTGGTTTTTCAACACTAACACAAGCGCAAAAAGTGGTTCTTCCACACTAATACAAGTGCAAAAGTGGTTTCCTGCACCAACACAAGTGCGAAAAGTGGTTTTTCAACATTAACACAAGTGCGAAAAGTGGTTTTTCAACATTAACACAAGTGCGAAAAGTGTTTTTTCCACACTAATACAAGTGCAAAAGTGGTTTCCTGCACCAACACAAGTGCGAAAAGTGGTTTTTCAACACTAACACAAGTGCGAAAAGTGGTTTTTCAACACTAACACAAGTGCGAAAAGTGGTTTTTCCACACTAATACAAGTGCAAAAGTGGTTTCCTGCACCAACACAAGTGCGAAAGGTGGTTTTTCAAAACTAACACAAGTGCGAAAAGTGGTTTTTCAACACTAACACAAGTGCGAAAAGTGGTTTTTCAACACTAACACAAGTGCAAAAAGTGTTTTTTCCACACTAATACAAGTGCAAAAGTGGTTTCCTGCACCAACACAAGTGCGAAAAGTGGTTTTTCAACACTAACACAAGTGCGAAAAGTGGTTTTTCAACACTAACACAAGTGCGAAAAGTGTTTTTTCCACACTAATACAAGTGCAAAAGTGGTTTCCTGCACCAACACTAGTGCGAAAAGTGGTTTTTCAACACTAACACAAGTGCGAAAAGTGGTTTTTCAACACTAACACAAGTGCGAAAAGTGGTTTTTCAACACTAACACAAGTGCGAAAAGTGGTTTTTCAACACTAACACAAGTGCGAAAAGTGTTTTTTCCACACTAATACAAGTGCAAAAGTGGTTTCCTGCACCAACACAAGTGCGAAAAGTGGTTTTTCAACACTAACACAAGTGCGAAAAGTGGTTTTTCAACACTAACACAAGTGCGAAAAGTGGTTTTTCAACACTAACACAAGTGCGAAAAGTGGTTTTTCCACACTAATACAAGTGCAAAAGTGGTTTCCTGCACCAACACAAGTGCGAAAAGTGGTTTTTCAACACTAACACAAGTGCGAAAAGTGGTTTTTCAAGACTAACACAAGTGCGAAAAGTGGTTTTTCAACACTATCACAAGTGCAAAAAGTGTTTTTTCCACACTAATACAAGTGCAAAAGTGGTTTCCTGCACCAACACAAGTGCGAAAAGTGGTTTTTCAACACTAACACAAGTGCGAAAAGTGGTTTTTCAACACTAACACAAGTGCGAAAAGTCGTTTTTCAACACTAATACAAGTGCGAAAAGTGGTTTTCCACACTAATACAAGTGCAAAAGTGGTTTCCTGCACCAACACAAGTGCGAAAAGTGGTTTTTCAACACTAACACAAGTGCGAAAAGTGGTTTTTCAACACTAACACAAGTGCGAAAAGTGGTTTTTCAACACTAACACAAGTGCGAAAAGTGGTTTTTCAACACTAACACAAGTGCGAAAAGTGTTTTTTCCACACTAATACATGTGCAAATGTGGTTTCCTGCACCAACACAAGTGCGAAAAGTGGTTTTTCAACACTAACACAAGTGCGAAAAGTGGTTTTTCAACACTAACACAAGTGCGAAAAGTGGTTTTTCAACACTAACACAAGTGCAAAAAGTGGTTCTTCCACACTAATACAAGTGCAAAAGTGGTTTCCTGCACCAACACAAGTGCGAAAAGTGGTTTTTCAACATTAACACAAGTGCGAAAAGTGGTTTTTCAACATTAACACAAGTGCGAAAAGTGTTTTTTCCACACTAATACAAGTGCAAAAGTGGTTTCCTGCACCAACACAAGTGCGAAAAGTGGTTTTTCAACACTAACACAAGTGCGAAAAGTGGTTTTTCAACACTAACACAAGTGCGAAAAGTGGTTTTTCCACACTAATACAAGTGCAAAAGTGGTTTCCTGCACCAACACAAGTGCGAAAGGTGGTTTTTCAAAACTAACACAAGTGCGAAAAGTGGTTTTTCAACACTAACACAAGTGCGAAAAGTGGTTTTTCAACACTAACACAAGTGCAAAAAGTGTTTTTTCCACACTAATACAAGTGCAAAAGTGGTTTCCTGCACCAACACAAGTGCGAAAAGTGGTTTTTCAACACTAACACAAGTGCGAAAAGTGGTTTTTCAACACTAACACAAGTGCGAAAAGTGTTTTTTCCACACTAATACAAGTGCAAAAGTGGTTTCCTGCACCAACACAAGTGCGAAAAGTGGTTTTTCAACACTAACACAAGTGCGAAAAGTGGTTTTTCAAGACTAACACAAGTGCGAAAAGTGGTTTTTCAACACTATCACAAGTGCAAAAAGTGTTTTTTCCACACTAATACAAGTGCAAAAGTGGTTTCCTGCACCAACACAAGTGCGAAAAGTGGTTTTTCAACACTAACACAAGTGCGAAAAGTGGTTTTTCAACACTAACACAAGTGCGAAAAGTCGTTTTTCAACACTAATACAAGTGCGAAAAGTGGTTTTCCACACTAATACAAGTGCAAAAGTGGTTTCCTGCACCAACACAAGTGCGAAAAGTGGTTTTTCAACACTAACACAAGTGCGAAAAGTGGTTTTTTCAACACTAACACAAGTGCGAAAAGTGGTTTTTCAACACTAACACAAGTGCGAAAAGTGGTTTTTCAACACTAACACAAGTGCAAAAAGTGGTTCTTCCACACTAATACAAGTGCAAAAGTGGTTTCCTGCACCAACACAAGTGCGAAAAGTGGTTTTTCAACATTAACACAAGTGCGAAAAGTGGTTTTTCAACATTAACACAAGTGCGAAAAGTGTTTTTTCCACACTAATACAAGTGCAAAAGTGGTTTCCTGCACCAACACAAGTGCGAAAAGTGGTTTTTCAACACTAACACAAGTGCGAAAAGTGGTTTTTCACACTAACACAAGTGCGAAAGTGGTTTTTCCACACTAATACAAGTGCAAAAGTGGTTTCCTGCACCAACACAAGTGCGAAAGGTGGTTTTTCAAAACTAACACAAGTGCGAAAAGTGGTTTTTCAACACTAACACAAGTGCGAAAAGTGGTTTTTCAACACTAACACAAGTGCAAAAAGTGTTTTTTCCACACTAATACAAGTGCAAAAGTGGTTTCCTGCACCAACACAAGTGCGAAAAGTGGTTTTTCAACACTAACACAAGTGCGAAAAGTGGTTTTTCAACACTAACACAAGTGCGAAAAGTGTTTTTTCCACACTAATACAAGTGCAAAAGTGGTTTCCCTGCACCAACACAAGTGCGAAAAGTGGTTTTTCAACACTAACACAAGTGCAAAAAGTGGTTTTTCAACACTAACACAAGTGCGAAAAGTGGTTTTTCAACACTAACACAAGTGCGAAAAGTGGTTTTTCAACACTAACACAAGTGCGAAAAGTGTTTTTTCCACACTAATACAAGTGCAAAAGTGGTTTCCTGCACCAACACAAGTGCGAAAAGTGGTTTTTCAACACTAACACAAGTGCGAAAAGTGGTTTTTCAACACTAACACAAGTGCGAAAAGTGGTTTTTCAACACTAACACAAGTGCGAAAAGTGGTTTTTCCACACTAATACAAGTGCAAAAGTGGTTTCCTGCACCAACACAAGTGCGAAAAGTGGTTTTTCAACACTAACACAAGTGCGAAAAGTGGTTTTTCAAGACTAACACAAGTGCGAAAAGTGGTTTTTCAACACTATCACAAGTGCAAAAAGTGTTTTTTCCACACTAATACAAGTGCAAAAGTGGTTTCCTGCACCAACACAAGTGTGAAAAGTAGTTTTTCAACACTAACACAAGTGCGAAAAGTGGTTTTTCAACACTATCACAAGTGCAAAAAGTGTTTTTTTCCACACTAATACAAGTGCAAAAGTGGTTTCCTGCACCAACACAAGTGCGAAAACTGGTTTTTCAAAACTAACACAAGTGTGAAAAGTGGTTTTTCAACACTAACACAAGTGCGAAAAGTGGATTTTCAACACTATCACAAGTGCAAAAAGTGTTTTTTCCACACTAATACAAGTGCAAAAGTGGTTTCCTGCACCAACACAAGTGCGAAAACTGGTTTTTCAACACTAACACAAGTGCGAAAAGTGGTTTTTCAACACTATCACAAGTGCAAAAGTGTTTTTTCCACACTAATACAAGTGCAAAAGTGGTTTCCTGCACCAACACAAGTGCGAAAAGTGGTTTTTCAGCACTAACACAAGTGCGAAAAGTGGTTTTTCAACACTAACACAAAGTGCGAAAAGTGGTTTTTTCAACACTAACAAAAGTGCAAAAAGTGTTTTTTCCACACTAAT
Organism: Myxine glutinosa; assembly: GCF_964187855.1. Classification (NCBI taxonomy): domain Eukaryota; kingdom Metazoa; phylum Chordata; class Myxini; order Myxiniformes; family Myxinidae; genus Myxine; species Myxine glutinosa. The sequence goes on from NW_027617743.1 coordinate 19,183, forward strand.
ACAAGTGCAAAAGTGGTTTCCTGCACCAACACAAGTGCGAAAAGTGGTTTTTTTCAACACTAATACAAGTGCGAAAAGTGGTTTTCCACACTAATACAAGTGCAAAAGTGGTTTCCTGCACCAACACAAGTGCGAAAGTGGTTTTTCAACACTAACACAAGTGCGAAAAGTGGTTTTTCAACACTAACACAAGTGCGAAAAGTGGTTTTTCAACACTAACACAAGTGCGAAAAGTGGTTTTTTCACACTAATACAAGTGCAAAAGTGGTTTCCTGCACCAACACAAGTGCGAAAAGTGATTTTTCAACACTAACACAAGTGCGAAAGGTGGTTTTTCAACACTAACACAAGTGCGAAAAGTGGTTTTTCAACACTAACACAAGTGCGAAAAGTGGTTTTTCCACACTATTACAAGTGCAAAAGTGGTTTGCTGCACCAACACAAGTGCGAAAAGTGGTTTTTTCAACACTAACACAAGTGCGAAAAGTGGTTTTTCAACACTAACACAAGTGCGAAAAGTGGTTTTTCCACACTAATACAAGTGCAAAAGTGGTTTCCTGCACCAACACAAGTGCGAAAAGTGGTTTTTCAACACTAACACAAGTGCGAAAAGTGGTTTTTCAACACTAACACAAGTGCGAAAAGTGGTTTTTCAACACTAACACAAGTGCGAAAAGTGGTTTTTCCACACTAATACAAGTGCACAAGTGGTTTCCTGCACCAACACAAGTGCGAAAAGTGGTTTTTCAACACTAACACAAGTGCGAAAAGTGGTTTTTCAACACTATCACAAGTGCAAAAAGTGTTTTTTCCACACTAATACAAGTGCAAAAGTGGTTTGCTGCACCAACACAAGTGCGAAAAGTGGTTTTTCACACTAACACAAGTGCGAAAAGTGGTTTTTCAACACTAACACAAGTGCGAAAAGTGGTTTTTCAACACTATCACAAGTGCAAAAAGTGTTTTTTCCACACTAATACAAGTGCAAAAGTGGTTTTTCAACACTAACACAAGTGCGAAAAGTGGTTTTTCCACACTAATACAAGTGCAAAAGTGGTTTCCTGCACCAACACAAGTGCGAAAAGTGGTTTTTCAACACTAACACAAGTGCGAAAAGTGGTTTTTCAACACTATCACAAGTGCAAAAAGTGTTTTTTCCACACTAATACAAGTGCAAAAGTGGTTTCCTGCACCAACACAAGTGCGAAAAGTGGTTTTTCAACACTAACACAAGTGCGAAAAGTGGTTTTTCAACACTATCACAAGTGCAAAAAGTGTTTTTTCCACACTAATACAAGTACAAAAGTGGTTTCCTGCACCAACACAAGTGCGAAAAGTGGTTTTTCAACACTAACACAAGTGCGAAAAGTGGTTTTTCAACACTAACACAAGTGCGAAAAGTGGTTTTTCAACAATAACAAAAGTGCAAAAAGTGTTTTTTCCACACTAATACAAGTGCAAAAGTGGTTTCCTGCACCAACACAAGTGCGAAAAGTGGTTTTTCAACACTAACACAAGTGCGAAAAGTGGTTTTTCAACACTAACACAAGTGCGAAAAGTGGTTTTTCAACACTAATACAAGTGCGAAAAGTGGTTTTTCCACACTATTACAAGTGCAAAAGTGGTTTGCTGCACCAACACAAGTGCGAAAAGTGGTTTTTCAACACTAACACAAGTGCGAAAAGTGGTTTTTCAACACTAACACAAGTGCGAAAAGTGGTTTTTCCACACTAATACAAGTGCAAAAGTGGTTTCCTGCACCAACACAAGTGCGAAAAGTGGTTTTTCAACACTAACACAAGTGCGAAAAGTGGTTTTTCAACACTAACACAAGTGCGAAAAGTGGTTTTTCAACACTAACACAAGTGCGAAAAGTGGTTTTTCCACACTAATACAAGTGCACAAGTGGTTTCCTGCACCAACACAAGTGCGAAAAGTGGTTTTTCAACACTAACACAAGTGCGAAAAGTGGTTTTTCAACACTATCACAAGTGCAAAAAGTGTTTTTTCCACACTAATACAAGTGCAAAAGTGGTTTGCTGCACCAACACAAGTGCGAAAAGTGGTTTTTCAACACTAACACAAGTGCGAAAAGTGGTTTTTCAACACTAACACAAGTGCGAAAAGTGGTTTTTCAACACTATCACAAGTGCAAAAAGTGTTTTTTCCACACTAATACAAGTGCAAAAGTGGTTTTTCAACACTAACACAAGTGCGAAAAGTGGTTTTTCCACACTAATACAAGTGCAAAAGTGGTTTCCTGCACCAACACAAGTGCGAAAAGTGGTTTTTCAACACTAACACAAGTGCGAAAAGTGGTTTTTCAACACTATCACAAGTGCAAAAAGTGTTTTTTCCACACTAATACAAGTGCAAAAGTGGTTTCCTGCACCAACACAAGTGCGAAAAGTGGTTTTTCAACACTAACACAAGTGCGAAAAGTGGTTTTTCAACACTATCACAAGTGCAAAAAGTGTTTTTTCCACACTAATACAAGTACAAAAGTGGTTTCCTGCACCAACACAAGTGCGAAAAGTGGTTTTTCAACACTAACACAAGTGCGAAAAGTGGTTTTTCAACACTAACACAAGTGCGAAAAGTGGTTTTTCAACACTAATACAAGTGCAAAAGTGGTTTCCTGCACCAACACAAGTGCGAAAGGTGGTTTTTCAAAACTAACACAAGTGCGAAAAGTGGTTTTTCAACACTAACACAAGTGCGAAAAGTGGTTTTTCAACACTAACACAAGTGCGAAAAGTGGTTTTTCAACACTAATACAAGTGCGAAAAGTGGTTTTCCACACTAATACAAGTGCAAAAGTGGTTTCCTGCACCAACACAAGTGCGAAAATTGGTTTTTCAACACTAACACAAGTGCGAAAAGTGGTTTTTCAACACTAACACAAGTGCGAAAAGTGGTTTCCTGCACCAACACAAGTGCGAAAAGTGGTTTTTCAACACTAACACAAGTGCGAAAAGTGTTTTTTCCACACTAATACAAGTGCAAATGTGGTTTCCTGCACCAACACAAGTGCGAAAAGTGGTTTTTCAACACTAACACAAGTGCGAAAAGTGGTTTTTCAACACTAACACAAGTGCGAAAAGTGGTTTCCTGCACCAACACAAGTGCAAAAAGTGGTTCTTCCACACTAATACAAGTGCAAAAGTGGTTTTTCAACACTAACACAAGTGCGAAAAGTGGTTTTTCAACACTAACACAAGTGCGAAAAGTGGTTTTTCAACACTAACACAAGTGCGAAAAGCGGTTTTTCAACATTAACACAAGTGCGAAAAGTGTTTTTTCCACACTAATACAAGTGCAAAAGTGGTTTCCTGCACCAACACAAGTGCGAAAAGTGGTTTTTCAACACTAACACAAGTGCGAAAAGTGGTTTTTCAACACTAACACAAGTGCGAAAAGTGGTTTTTCCACACTAATACAAGTGCAAAAGTGGTTTCCTGCACCAACACAAGTGCGAAAGGTGGTTTTTCAAAACTAACACAAGTGCGAAAAGTGGTTTTTCAACACTAACACAAGTGCGAAAAGTGGTTTTTCAACACTAACACAAGTGCAAAAAGTGTTTTTTCCACACTAATACAAGTGCAAAAGTGGTTTCCTCCACCAACACAAGTGCGAAAAGTGGTTTTTCAACACTAACACAAGTGCGAAAAGTGGTTTTTCAACACTAACACAAGTGCGAAAAGTGGTTTTTCAACACTAACACAAGTGCGAAAAGTGGTTTTTCAACACTAACACAAGTGCGAAAAGTGTTTTTTCCACACTAATACAAGTGCAAAAGTGGTTTCCTGCACCAACACAAGTGCGAAAAGTGGTTTTTCAACACTAACACAAGTGCGAAAAGTGGTTTTTCAACACTAACACAAGTGCGAAAAGTGGTTTTTCAACACTAACACAAGTGCGAAAAGTGGTTTTTCCACACTAATACAAGTGCAAAAGTGGTTTCCTGCACCAACACAAGTGCGAAAAGTGGTTTTTCAACACTAACACAAGTGCGAAAAGTGGTTTTTCAAGACTAACACAAGTGCGAAAAGTGGTTTTTCAACACTATCACAAGTGCAAAAAGTGTTTTTTCCACACTAATACAAGTGCAAAAGTGGTTTCCTGCACCAACACAAGTGCGAAAAGTGGTTTTTCAACACTAACACAAGTGCGAAAAGTGGTTTTTCAACACTATCACAAGTGCAAAAAGTGTTTTTTCCACACTAATACAAGTGCAAAAGTGGTTTCCTGCACCAACACAAGTGCGAAAACTGGTTTTTCAACACTAACACAAGTGCGAAAAGTGGTTTTTCAACACTAACAAAAGTGCGAAAAGTGTTTTTTCCACACTAATACAAGTGCAAAAGTGGTTTCCTGCACCAACACAACTGCGAAAAGTGGTTTTTCAACACTAACACAAGTGCGAAAAGTGGTTTTTCAACACTAACACAAGTGCGAAAAGTGGTTTTTCAACACTAAAACAAGTGCGAAAAGTGGTTTATCCACACTAATACAAGTGCAAAAGTGGTTTCCTGCACCAACATAAGTGCGAAAAGTGGTTTTTCAACACTAACACAAGTGCGAAAAGTGGTTTTTCAACACTATCACAAGTGCAAAAAGTGTTTTTTCCACACTAATACAAGCGCAAAAGTGGTTTGCTGCACCAACACAAGTGCGAAAAATGGTTTTTCAACACTAACACAAGTGCGAAAAGTGGTTTTTCAACACTAACACAAGTGCGAAAAGTAGTTTTTCAACACTATCGCAAGTGCAAAAAGTGTTTTTTCAACACTAATACAAGTGCAAAAGTGGTTTCCTGCACCAACACAAGTGCAAAAAGTGTTTTTTCAACACTAACACAAGTGCGAAAAGTGGTTTTTCAACACTAACACAAGTGCGAAAAGTGGTTTTTCCACACTAATACAAGTGCAAAAGTGGTTTCCTGCACCAACACAAGTGCGAAAAGTGGTTTTTCAACACTAACACAAGTGCGAAAAGTGGTTTTTCAAAACTAACACAAGTGCGAAAAGTGGTTTTTCAACACTATCACAAGTGCAAAAAGTGTTTTTTCCACACTAATACAAGTGCAAAAGTGGTTTCCTGCACCAACACAAGTGCGAAAAGTGGTTTTTCAACACTAACACAAGTGCGAAAAGTGGTTTTTCAACAATATCACAAGTGCAAAAAGTGTTTTTTCCACACTAATACAAGTGCAAAAGTGGTTTCCTGCACCAACACAAGTGCGAAAAGTGGTTTTTCAACACTAACACAAGTGCGAAAAGTGGTTTTTCAACACTAACAAAAGTGCGAAAAGTGTTTTTTCCACACTAATACAAGTGCAAAAGTGGTTTTCTGCACCAACACAAGTGCGAAAAGTGGTTTTTCAACACTAACACAAGTGTGAAAAGTAGTTTTTCAACACTAACACAAGTGCGAAAAGTGGTTTTTCAACACTAATACAAGTGCGAAAAGTGGTTTTCCACACTAATACAAGTGCAAAAGTGGTTTCCTGCACCAACACAAGTGCGAAAAGTGGTTTTTCAACACTAACACAAGTGCGAAAAGTGGTTTTTTCACACTAATACAAGTGCAAAAGTGGTTTCCTGCACCAACACAAGTGCGAAAAGTGATTTTTCAACACTAACACAACTGCGAAAGGTGGTTTTTCAACACTAACACAAGTGCGAAAAGTGGTTTTTCAACACTAACACAAGTGCGAAAAGTGGTTTTTACACACTATTACAAGTGCAAAAGTGGTTTGCTGCACCAACACAAGTGCGAAAAGTGGTTTTCAACACTAACACAAGTGCGAAAAGTGGTTTTTCAACACTAACACAAGTGCGAAAAGTGGTTTTTCCACACTAATACAAGTGCAAAAGTGGTTTCCTGCACCAACACAAGTGCGAAAAGTGGTTTTTCAACACTAACACAAGTGCGAAAAGTGGTTTTTCAACACTAACACAAGTGCGAAAAGTGGTTTTTCAACACTAACACAAGTGCGAAAAGTGGTTTTTCCACACTAATACAAGTGCACAAGTGGTTTCCTGCACCAACACAAGTGCGAAAAGTGGTTTTTCAACACTAACACAAGTGCGAAAAGTGGTTTTTCAACACTATCACAAGTGCAAAAAGTGTTTTTTCCACACTAATACAAGTGCAAAAGTGGTTTGCCGCACCAACACAAGTGCGAAAAGTGGTTTTTCAACACTAACACAAGTGGGAAAAGTGGTTTTTCAACACTAACACAAGTGCGAAAAGTAGTTTTTCAACACTATCGCAAGTGCAAAAAGTGTTTTTTCAACACTAATACAAGTGCAAAAGTGGTTTCCTGCACCAACACAAGTGCAAAAAGTGTTTTTTCAACACTAACACAAGTGCGAAAAGTGGTTTTTCAACACTAACACAAGTGCGAAAAGTGGTTTTGCCACACTAATACAAGTGCAAAAGTGGTTTCCTGCACCAACACAAGTGCGAAAAGTGGTTTTTCAACACTAACACAAGTGCGAAAAGTGGTTTTTCAAAACTAACACAAGTGCGAAAAGTGGTTTTTCAACACTATCACAAGTGCAAAAAGTGTTTTTTCCACACTAATACAAGTGCAAAAGTGGTTTCCTGCACCAACACAAGTGCGAAAAGTGGTTTTTCAACACTAACACAAGTGCGAAAAGTGGTTTTTCAACAATATCACAAGTGCAAAAAGTGTTTTTTCCACACTAATACAAGTGCAAAAGTGGTTTCCTGCACCAACACAAGTGCGAAAAGTGGTTTTTCAACACTAACACAAGTGCGAAAAGTGGTTTTTCAACACTAACAAAAGTGCGAAAAGTGTTTTTTCCACACTAATACAAGTGCAAAAGTGGTTTTCTGCACCAACACAAGTGCGAAAAGTGGTTTTTCAACACTAACACAAGTGTGAAAAGTAGTTTTTCAACACTAACACAAGTGCGAAAAGTGGTTTTTCAACACTAATACAAGTGCGAAAAGTGGTTTTCCACACTAATACAAGTGCAAAAGTGGTTTCCTGCACCAACACAAGTGCGAAAAGTGGTTTTTCAACACTAACACAAGTGCGAAAAGTGGTTTTTTCACACTAATACAAGTGCAAAAGTGGTTTCCTGCACCAACACAAGTGCGAAAAGTGATTTTTCAACACTAACACAACTGCGAAAGGTGGTTTTTCAACACTAACACAAGTGCGAAAAGTGGTTTTTCAACACTAACACAAGTGCGAAAAGTGGTTTTTACACACTATTACAAGTGCAAAAGTGGTTTGCTGCACCAACACAAGTGCGAAAAGTGGTTTTCAACACTAACACAAGTGCGAAAAGTGGTTTTTCAACACTAACACAAGTGCGAAAAGTGGTTTTTCCACACTAATACAAGTGCAAAAGTGGTTTCCTGCACCAACACAAGTGCGAAAAGTGGTTTTTCAACACTAACACAAGTGCGAAAAGTGGTTTTTCAACACTAACACAAGTGCGAAAAGTGGTTTTTCAACACTAACACAAGTGCGAAAAGTGGTTTTTCCACACTAATACAAGTGCACAAGTGGTTTCCTGCACCAACACAAGTGCGAAAAGTGGTTTTTCAACACTAACACAAGTGCGAAAAGTGGTTTTTCAACACTATCACAAGTGCAAAAAGTGTTTTTTCCACACTAATACAAGTGCAAAAGTGGTTTGCCGCACCAACACAAGTGCGAAAAGTGGTTTTTCAACACTAACACAAGTGCGAAAAGTGGTTTTTCAACACTAACACAAGTGCGAAAAGTGGTTTTTCAACACTATCACAAGTGCAAAAAGTGTTTTTTCCACACTAATACAAGTGCAAAAGTGGTTTTTCAACACTAACACAAGTGCGAAAAGTGGTTTTTCCACACTAATACAAGTGCAAATGTGGTTTCCTGCACCAACACAAGTGCGAAAAGTGGTTTTTCAACACTAACACAAGTGCGAAAAGTGGTTTTTCAACACTATCACAAGTGCAAAAAGTGTTTTTTCCACACTAATACAAGTGCAAAAGTGGTTTCCTGCACCAACACAAGTGCGAAAAGTGGTTTTTCAACACTAACACAAGTGCGAAAAGTGGTTTTTCAACACTATCACAAGTGCAAAAAGTGTTTTTTCCACACTAATACAAGTACAAAAGTGGTTTCCTGCACCAACACAAGTGCGAAAAGTGGTTTTTCAACACTAACACAAGTGCGAAAAGTGGTTTTTCAACACTAACACAAGTGCGAAAAGTGGTTTTTCAACACTAACAAAAGTGCAAAAAGTGTTTTTTCCACACTAATACAAGTGCAAAAGTGGTTTCCTGCACCAACACAAGTGTGAAAAGTGGTTTTTCAACACTAACACAAGTGCGAAAAGTGGTTTTTCAACACTAACACAAGTGCGAAAAGTGGTTTTTCAACACTAATACAAGTGCGAAAAGTGGTTTTCCACACTAATACAAGTGCAAAAGTGGTTTCCTGCACCAACACAAGTGCGAAAAGTGGTTTTTCAACACTAACACAAGTGCGAAAAGTGGTTTTTCAACACTAACACAAGTGCAAAAAGTGGTTTTTCAACACTAACACAAGTGCGAAAAGTGGTTTTTCAACACTAACAAGTGCGAAAAGTGTTTTTTCCACACTAATACAAGTGCAAATGTGGTTTCCTGCACCAACACAAGTGCGAAAAGTGGTTTTTCAACACTAACACAAGTGCGAAAAGTGGTTTTTCAACACTAACACAAGTGCGAAAAGTGGTTTTTCAACACTAACACAAGTGCAAAAAGTGGTTCTTCCACACTAATACAAGTGCAAAAGTGGTTTCCTGCACCAACACAAGTGCGAAAAGTGGTTTTTCAACACTAACACAAGTGCGAAAAGTGGTTTTTCAACATTAACACAAGTGCGAAAAGTGTTTTTTCCACACTAATACAAGTGCAAAAGTGGTTTCCTGCACCAACACAAGTGCGAAAAGTGGTTTTTCAACACTAACACAAGTGCAAAAAGTGGTTTTTCAACACTAACACAAGTGCGAAAAGTGGTTTTTCAACACTAACAAGTGCGAAAAGTGTTTTTTCCACACTAATACAAGTGCAAATGTGGTTTCCTGCACCAACACAAGTGCGAAAAGTGGTTTTTCAACACTAACACAAGTGCGAAAAGTGGTTTTTCAACACTAACACAAGTGCGAAAAGTGGTTTTTCAACACTAACACAAGTGCAAAAAGTGGTTCTTCCACACTAATACAAGTGCAAAAGTGGTTTCCTGCACCAACACAAGTGCGAAAAGTGGTTTTTCAACACTAACACAAGTGCGAAAAGTGGTTTTTCAACATTAACACAAGTGCGAAAAGTGTTTTTTCCACACTAATACAAGTGCAAAAGTGGTTTCCTGCACCAACACAAGTGCGAAAAGTGGTTTTTCAACACTAACACAAGTGCGAAAAGTGGTTTTTCAACACTAACACAAGTGCGAAAAGTGGTTTTTCCACACTAATACAAGTGCAAATGTGGTTTCCTGCACCAACACAAGTGCGAAAAGTGGTTTTTCAACACTAACACAAGTGCGAAAAGTGGTTTTTCAACACTATCACAAGTGCAAAAAGTGTTTTTTCCACACTAATACAAGTGCAAAAGTGGTTTCCTGCACCAACACAAGTGCGAAAAGTGGTTTTTCAACACTAACACAAGTGCGAAAAGTGGTTTTTCAACACTATCACAAGTGCAAAAAGTGTTTTTTCCACACTAATACAAGTACAAAATTGGTTTCCTGCACCAACACAAGTGCGAAAAGTGGTTTTTCAACACTAACACAAGTGCGAAAAGTGGTTTTTCAACACTAACACAAGTGCGAAAAGTGGTTTTTCAACACTAACAAAAGTGCAAAAAGTGTTTTTTCCACACTAATACAAGTGCAAAAGTGGTTTCCTGCACCAACACAAGTGCGAAAAGTGGTTTTTCAACACTAACACAAGTGCGAAAAGTGGTTTTTCAACACTAACACAAGTGCGAAAAGTGGTTTTTCAACACTAATACAAGTGCGAAAAGTGGTTTTCCACACTAATACAAGTGCAAAAGTGGTTTCCTGCACCAAAACAAGTGCGAAAAGTGGTCTTTCAACACTAACACAAGTGCGAAAAGTGGTTTTTCAACACTAACACAAGTGCGAAAAGTGGTTTTTCAACACTAACACAAGTGCGAAAAGTGGTTTTTCAACACTAACACAAGTGCGAAAAGTGTTTTTTCCACACTAATACAAGTGCAAATGTGGTTTCCTGCACCAACACAAGTGCGAAAAGTGGTTTTTCAACACTAACACAAGTGCGAAAAGTGGTTTTTCAACACTAACACAAGTGCGAAAAGTGGTTTTTCAACACTAACACAAGTGCAAAAAGTGGTTCTTCCACACTAATACAAGTGCAAAAGTGGTTTCCTGCACCAACACAAGTGCGAAAAGTGGTTTTTCAACACTAACACAAGTGCGAAAAGTGGTTTTTCAACACTAACACAAGTGCGAAAAGTGGTTTTTCAACATTAACACAAGTGCGAAAAGTGTTTTTTCCACACTAATACAAGTGCAAAAGTGGTTTCCTGCACCAACACAAGTGCGAAAAGTGGTTTTTCAACACTAACACAAGTGCGAAAAGTGGTTTTTCAACACTAACACAAGTGCGAAAAGTGGTTTTTCCACACTAATACAAGTGCAAAAGTGGTTTCCTGCACCAACACAAGTGCGAAAAGTGGTTTTTCAACAATAACACAAGTGCGAAAAGTGGTTTTTCAACACTAACACAAGTGTGAAAAGTGGTTTTTCAACACTAACACAAGTGCGAAAAGTGTTTTTTCCACACTAATACAAGTGCAAAAGTGGTTTCCTGCACCAACACAAGTGCGAAAAGTGGTTTTTCAACACTAACACAAGTGCGAAAAGTGGTTTTTCAACACTAACACAAGTGCGAAAAGTGGTTTTTCCACACTAATACAAGTGCAAAAGTGGTTTCCTGCACCAACACAAGTGCGAAAAGTGGTTTTTCAACACTAACACAAGTGCGAAAAGTGGTTTTTCAACACTAACACAAGTGCGAAAAGTGGTTTTTCAACATTAACACAAGTGCGAAAAGTGGTTTTTCCACACTCATACAAGTGCAAAAGTGGTTTCCTGCACCAAAACAAGTGCAAAAAGTGGTTTTTCAACACTAACACAAGTGCGAAAAGTGGTTTTTCAACACTAACACAAGTGCGAAAAGTGGATTTCCACACTAATACAAGTGCAAAAGTGGTTTCCTGCACCAACACAAGTGCGAAAAGTGGTTTTTCAACACTAACACAAGTGCGAAAAGTGGTTTTTCAACACTAACACAAGTGCGAAAAGTGGTTTTTCAACACTAACACAAGTGCGAAAAGTGGTTTTTCAACACTAACACAAGTGCGAAAAGTGGTTTTTCCACACTAATACAAGTGCACAAGTGGTTTCCTGCACCAACACAAGTGCGAAAAGTGTTTTTTCAACACTAACACAAGTGCGAAAAGTGGTTTTTCAACACTATCACAAGTGCAAAAAGTGTTTTTTCCACACTAATACAAGTGCAAAAGTGGTTTGCTGCACCAACACAAGTGCGAAAAGTGGTTTTTCAACACTAACACAAGTGCGAAAAGTGGTTTTTCAACACTAACACAAGTGCGAAAAGTGGTTTTTCAACACTATCACAAGTGCAAAAAGTGTTTTTTCCACACTAATACAAGTGCAAAAGTGGTTTCCTGCACCAACACAAGTGCAAAAAGTGGTTTTTCAACACTAACACAAGTGCGAGAAGTGGTTTTTCAACACTAACACAAGTGCGAAAAGTGGTTTTTCCACACTAATACAAGTGCGAAAAGTGGTTTTTCAAGACTAGCACAAGTGCGAAAAGTTGTTTTTCAACACTATCACAAGTGCAAAAAGTGTTTTTTCCACACTAATACAAGTGCAAAAGTGGTTTCCTGCACCAACACAAGTGCGAAAAGTGGTTTTTCAACACTAACACAAGTGCAAAAAGTGGTTTCTCAACACTATCACAAGTGCAAAAAGTGTTTTTTCCACACTAATACAAGTGCAAAAGTGGTTTCCTGCACCAACACAAGTGTGAAAAGTGGTTTTTCAACACTAACACAAGTGCGAAAAGTGGTTTTTCAACACTAACACAAGTGCGAAAAGTGGTTTTTCAACATTAACACAAGTGCGAAAAGTGGTTTTTCCACACTAATACAAGTGCAAAAGTGGTTTCCTGCACCAACACAAGTGCGAAAAGTGGTTTTTCAACACTAACACAAGTGCGAAAAGTGGTTTTCAAGACTAACACAAGTGCGAAAAGTGGTTTTTCAACACTATCACAAGTGCAAAAAGTGTTTTTTCCACACTAATACAAGTACAAAAGTGGTTTCCTGCACCAACACAAGTGCGAAAAGTGGTTTTTCAACACTAACACAAGTGCGAAAAGTGGTTTTTCAACACTATCACAAGTGCAAAAAGTGTTTTTTCCACACTAATACAAGTGCAAAAGTGGTTTCCTGCACCAACACAAGTGCGAAAAGTGGTTTTTCAACACTAACACAAGTGCGAAAAGTGGTTTTTCAACACTAACACAAGTGCGAAAAGTGGTTTTTCAACACTAACAAAAGTGCGAAAAGTGTTTTTTCCACACTAATACAAGTGCAAAAGTGGTTTCCTGCACCAACACAAGTGCGAAAAGTGGTTTTTCAACACTAACACAAGTGCGAAAAGTGGTTTTTCAACACTAACACAAGTGCAAAAAGTGGTTTTCCACACTAATACAAGTGCAAAAGTGGTTTCCTGCACCAACACAAGTGCGAAAAGTTGTTTTTCAACACTAACACAAGTGCGAAAAGTGGTTTTTCAACACTAACACAAGTGTGAAAAGTGTTTTTTCCACACTAATACAAGTGCAAAAGTGGTTTCCTGCACCAACACAAGTGCCAAAAGTGGTTTTTCAACACTATCACAAGTGCAAAAAGTGTTTTTTCCACACTAATACAAGTGCAAAAGTGGTTTCCTGCACCAACACAAGTGCGAAAAGTGGTTTTTCAACACTAACACAAGTGCGAAAAGTGGTTTTTCAACACTAACACAAGTGCGAAAAGTGGTTTTTCAACACTATCACAAGTGCAAAAAGTGTTTTTTCCACACTAATACAAGTGCAAAAGTGGTTTCCTGCACCAACACAAGTGCAAAAAGTGGTTTTTCAACACTAACACAAGTGCGAGGAGTGGTTTTTCAACACTAACACAAGTGCGAAAAGTGGTTTTTCCACACTAATACAAGTGCGAAAAGTGGTTTTTCAAGACTAACACAAGTGCGAAAAGTGGTTTTTCAACACTATCACAAGTGCAAAAAGTGTTTTTTCCACACTAATACAAGTGCAAAAGTGGTTTCCTGCACCAACACTAGTGTGAAAAGTGGTTTTTCAACACTAACACAAGTGCGAAAAGTGGTTTTTCAACACTAACACAAGTGCGAAAAGTGGTTTTTCAACATTAACACAAGTGCGAAAAGTGGTTTTTCCACACTAATACAAGTGCAAAAGTGGTTTCCTGCACCAACAAAAGTGCGAAAAGTGGTTTTTCAACACTAACACAAGTGCGAAAAGTGGTTTTCAAGACTAACACAAGTGCGAAAAGTGGTTTTTCAACACTATCACAAGTGCAAAAAGTGTTTTTTCCACACTAATACAAGTACAAAAGTGGTTTCCTGCACCAACACAAGTGCGAAAAGTGGTTTTTCAACACTAACACAAGTGCGAAAAGTGGTTTTTCAACACTATCACAAGTGCAAAAAGTGTTTTTTCCACACTAATACAAGTGCAAAAGTGGTTTCCTGCACCAACACAAGTGCGAAAAGTGGTTTTTCAACACTAACACAAGTGCAAAAAGTGGTTTTTCAACACTAACACAAGTGCGAAAAGTGGTTTTTCAACACTAACAAAAGTGCGAAAAGTGTTTTTTCCACACTAATACAAGTGCAAAAGTGGTTTCCTGCACCAACACAAGTGCGAAAAGTGGTTTTTCAACACTAACACAAGTGCGAAAAGTGGTTTTTCAACACTAACACAAGTGCGAAAAGTGGTTTTCCACACTAATACAAGTGCAAAAGTGGTTTCCTGCACCAACACAAGTGCGAAAAGTTGTTTTTCAACACTAACACAAGTGCGAAAAGTGGTTTTTCAACACTAACACAAGTGTGAAAAGTGTTTTTTCCACACTAATACAAGTGCAAAAGTGGTTTGCTGCACCAACACAAGTGCGAAAAGTGGTTTTTCAACACGAACACAAGTGTGAAAAGTGGTTTTTCAACACTAACACAAGTGCAAAAAGTGATTTTTCAACACTAACACAAGTGCGAAAAGTGGTTTTTCCACACTAATACAAGTGCAAAAGTGGTTTCCTGCACCAACACAAGTGCGAAAAGTGGTTTTTCAACACTAACACAAGTGCGAAAAGTGGTTTTTCAACACTAACACAAGTGCGAAAAGTGGTTTTTCAACAATAACACAAGTGTGAAAAGTGTTTTTTCCACACGAATACAAGTGCAAAAGTGGTTTCCTGCACCAACACAAATGCAAAAAGTGGTTTTTCAACACTAACACAAGTGCGAAAAGTGGTTTTTCAACACTAACACAAGTGCGAAAAGTGGTTTTTCCACACTAATACAAGTGCAAAAGTGGTTTCCTGCACCAACACAAGTGCGAAAAGTGGTTTTTCAACACTAACACAAGTGCGAAAAGTGGTTTAGCAACACTAACACAAGTGCGAAAAGTGGTTTTTCAACACTAATACAAGTGCGAAAAGTGGTTTTCCACACCAATACAAGTGCAAAAGTGGTTTGCTGCACCAACACAAGTGCGAAAAGTGGTTTTTCAACACTAACACAAGTGCGAAAAGTGGTTTTTCAACACTAACACAAGTGCGAAAAGTGGTTTTTCAACACTAACAAAAGTGCAAAAAGTGTTTTTTCCACACTAATACAAGTGCAAAAGTGGTTTCCTGCACCAACACAAGTGCGAAAAGTGGTTTTTCAACACTAACACAAGTGCGAAAAGTGGTTTTTCAACACTAACACAAGTGTGAAAAGTGGTTTTTCAACACTAACACAAGTGCGAAAAGTGTTTTTTCCACACTAATACAAGTGCAAATGTGGTTTCCTGCACCAACACAAGTGCGAAAAGTGGTTTTTCAACACTAACACAAGTGCGAAAAGTGGTTTTTCAACACTAACACAAGTGCTAAAAGTGGTTTTTCAACACTAACACAAGTGCAAAAAGTGGTTCTTCCACACTAATACAAGTGCAAAAGTGGTTTCCTGCACCAACACAAGTGCGAAAAGTGGTTTTTCAACACTAACACAAGTGCGAAAAGTGGTTTTTCAACACTAACACAAGTGCGAAAAGTGGTTTTTCAACATTAACACAAGTGCGAAAAGTGTTTTTTCCACACTAATACAAGTGCAAAAGTGGTTTCCTGCACCAACACAAGTGCGAAAAGTGGTTTTTCAACACTAACACAAGTGCGAAAAGTGGTTTTTCAACACGAACACAAGTGCGAAAAGTGGTTTTTCCACACTAATACAAGTGCAAAAGTGGTTTCCTGCACCAACACAAGTGCGAAAGGTGGTTTTTCAAAACTAACACAAGTGCGAAAAGTGGTTTTTCAACACTAACACAAGTGCGAAAAGTGTTTTTTCCACACTAATACAAGTGTAAAAGTGGTTTCCTGCACAAACACAAGTGCGAAAAGTGGTTTTTCAACACTAACACAAGTGCGAAAAGTGGTTTTTCAACACTAACACAAGTGCGAAAAGTGTTTTTTCCACACTAATACAAGTGCAAAAGTGGTTTCCTGCACCAACACAAGTGCGAAAAGTGGTTTTTCAACACTAAAACAAGTGCGGAAAGTGGTTTTTCAACACTAACACAAGTGCGAAAAGTGGTTTTTCAACACTAACACAAGTGCGAAAAGTGGTTTTTCAACACTAACACAAGTGCGAAAAGTGTTTTTTCCACACTAATACAAGTGCAAAAGTGGTTTCCTGCACCAACACAAGTGCGAAAAGTGGTTTTTCAACACTAACACAAGTGCGAAAAGTGGTTTTTCAACACTAACACAAGTGCGAAAAGTGGTTTTTCAACACTAACACAAGTGCGAAAAGTGGTTTTTCCACACTAATACAAGTGCAAAAGTGGTTTCCTGCACCAACACAAGTGCGAAAAGTGGTTTTTCAACACTAACACAAGTGCGGAAAGTGGTTTTTCAACACTAACACAAGTGCGAAAAGTGGTTTTCCACACTAATACAAGTGCAAAAGTGGTTTCCTGCACCAACACAAGTGCGAAAAGTGGTTTTTCAACACTAACACAAGTGTGAAAAGTGGTTTTTCAACACTAACACAAGTGCGAAAAGTGGTTTTTCAACACTAACACAAGTGTGAAAAGTGTTTTTTCCACACTAATACAAGTGCAAAAGTGGTTTCCTGCACCAACACAAGTGCGAAAAGTGGTTTTTCAACACTAACACAAGTGCGAAAAGTGGTTTTTCCACACTAATACAAGTGCGAAAAGTGGTTTTTCAAGACTAACACAAGTGCGAAAAGTGGTTTTTCAACACTATCACAAGTGCAAAAAGTGTTTTTTCCACACTAATACAAGTGCAAAAGTGGTTTCCTGCACCAACACAAGTGCGAAAAGTGGTTTTTCAACACTAACACAAGTGCGAAAAGTGGTTTTTCAACACTATCACAAGTGCAAAAAGTGTTTTTTCCACACTAATACAAGTGCAAAAGTGGTTTCCTGCACCAACACAAGTGTGAAAAGTGGTTTTTCAACACTAACACAAGTGCGAAAAGTGGTTTTTCAACACTAACACAAGTGCGAAAAGTGGTTTTTCAACACTAACACAAGTGCGAAAAGTGGTTTTGCCACACTAATACAAGTGCAAAAGTGGTTTCCTGCACCAACACAAGTGCGAAAAGTGGTTTTTCACCACTAACACAAGTGCGAAAAGTGGTTTTTCAAGACTAACACAAGTGCGAAAAGTGGTTTTTCAACACTATTACAAGTGCAAAAAGTGTTTTTTCCACACTAATACAAGTGCAAAAGTGGTTTCCTGCACCAACACAAGTGCGAAAAGTGGTTTTTCAACACTAACACAAGTGCGAAAAGTGGTTTTTCAACACTATCACAAGTGCAAAAAGTGTTTTTTCCACACTAATACAAGTGCAAAAGTGGTTTCCTGCACCAACACATGTGCGAAAAGTGGTTTTTCAACACTAACACAAGTGCGAAAAGTGGTTTTTCAACACTAACAAAAGTGCGAAAAGTGTTTTTGCCACACTAATACAAGTGCAAAAGTGGTTTCCTGCACCAACACAAGTGCGAAAAGTGGTTTTTCAACACTAACACAAGTGCGAAAAGTGGTTTTTCAACACTAATACAAGTGCGAAAAGTGGTTTTCCACACCAATACAAGTGCAAAAGTGGTTTGCTGCACCAACACAAGTGCGAAAAGTGGTTTTTCAACACTAACACAAGTGCGAAAAGTGGTTTTTCAACACTAACACAAGTGCGAAAAGTGGTTTTTCAACACTAACAAAAGTGCAAAAAGTGTTTTTTCCACACTAATACAAGTGCAAAAGTGGTTTCCTGCACCAACACAAGTGCGAAAAGTGGTTTTTCAACACTAACACAAGTGCGAAAAGTGGTTTTTCAACACTAACACAAGTGTGAAAAGTGGTTTTTCAACACTAACACAAGTGCGAAAAGTGTTTTTTCCACACTAATACAAGTGCAAATGTGGTTTCCTGCACCAACACAAGTGCGAAAAGTGGTTTTTCAACACTAACACAAGTGCGAAAAGTGGTTTTTCAACACTAACACAAGTGCTAAAAGTGGTTTTTCAACACTAACACAAGTGCAAAAAGTGGTTCTTCCACACTAATACAAGTGCAAAAGTGGTTTCCTGCACCAACACAAGTGCGAAAAGTGGTTTTTCAACACTAACACAAGTGCGAAAAGTGGTTTTTCAACACTAACACAAGTGCGAAAAGTGGTTTTTCAACATTAACACAAGTGCGAAAAGTGTTTTTTCCACACTAATACAAGTGCAAAAGTGGTTTCCTGCACCAACACAAGTGCGAAAAGTGGTTTTTCAACACTAACACAAGTGCGAAAAGTGGTTTTTCAACACGAACACAAGTGCGAAAAGTGGTTTTTCCACACTAATACAAGTGCAAAAGTGGTTTCCTGCACCAACACAAGTGCGAAAGGTGGTTTTTCAAAACTAACACAAGTGCGAAAAGTGGTTTTTCAACACTAACACAAGTGCGAAAAGTGTTTTTTCCACACTAATACAAGTGCAAAAGTGGTTTCCTGCACAAACACAAGTGCGAAAAGTGGTTTTTCAACACTAACACAAGTGCGAAAAGTGGTTTTTCAACACTAACACAAGTGCGAAAAGTGTTTTTTCCACACTAATACAAGTGCAAAAGTGGTTTCCTGCACCAACACAAGTGCGAAAAGTGGTTTTTCAACACTAACACAAGTGCGGAAAGTGGTTTTTCAACACTAACACAAGTGCGAAAAGTGGTTTTTCAACACTAACACAAGTGCGAAAAGTGGTTTTTCAACACTAACACAAGTGCGAAAAGTGTTTTTTCCACACTAATACAAGTGCAAAAGTGGTTTCCTGCACCAACACAAGTGCGAAAAGTGGTTTTTCAACACTAACACAAGTGCGAAAAGTGGTTTTTCAACACTAACACAAGTGCGAAAAGTGGTTTTTCAACACTAACACAAGTGCGAAAAGTGGTTTTTCCACACTAATACAAGTGCAAAAGTGGTTTCCTGCACCAACACAAGTGCGAAAAGTGGTTTTTCAACACTAACACAAGTGCGAAAAGTGGTTTTTCAACACTAACACAAGTGCGAAAAGTGGTTTTCCACACTAATACAAGTGCAAAAGTGGTTTCCTGCACCAACACAAGTGCGAAAAGTGGTTTTTCAACACTAACACAAGTGTGAAAAGTGGTTTTTCAACACTAACACAAGTGCGAAAAGTGGTTTTTCAACACTAACACAAGTGTGAAAAGTGTTTTTTCCACACTAATACAAGTGCAAAAGTGGTTTCCTGCACCAACACAAGTGCGAAAAGTGGTTTTTCAACACTAACACAAGTGCGAAAAGTGGTTTTTCCACACTAATACAAGTGCGAAAAGTGGTTTTTCAAGACTAACACAAGTGCGAAAAGTGGTTTTTCAACACTATCACAAGTGCAAAAAGTGTTTTTTCCACACTAATACAAGTGCAAAAGTGGTTTCCTGCACCAACACAAGTGCGAAAAGTGGTTTTTCAACACTAACACAAGTGCGAAAAGTGGTTTTTCAACACTATCACAAGTGCAAAAAGTGTTTTTTCCACACTAATACAAGTGCAAAAGTGGTTTCCTGCACCAACACAAGTGTGAAAAGTGGTTTTTCAACACTAACACAAGTGCGAAAAGTGGTTTTTCAACACTAACACAAGTGCGAAAAGTGGTTTTTCAACACTAACACAAGTGCGAAAAGTGGTTTTGCCACACTAATACAAGTGCAAAAGTGGTTTCCTGCACCAACACAAGTGCGAAAAGTGGTTTTTCACCACTAACACAAGTGCGAAAAGTGGTTTTTCAAGACTAACACAAGTGCGAAAAGTGGTTTTTCAACACTATTACAAGTGCAAAAAGTGTTTTTTCCACACTAATACAAGTGCAAAAGTGGTTTCCTGCACCAACACAAGTGCGAAAAGTGGTTTTTCAACACTAACACAAGTGCGAAAAGTGGTTTTTCAACACTATCACAAGTGCAAAAAGTGTTTTTTCCACACTAATACAAGTGCAAAAGTGGTTTCCTGCACCAACACATGTGCGAAAAGTGGTTTTTCAACACTAACACAAGTGCGAAAAGTGGTTTTTCAACACTAACAAAAGTGCGAAAAGTGTTTTTGCCACACTAATACAAGTGCAAAAGTGGTTTCCTGCACCAACACAAGTGCGAAAAGTGGTTTTTCAACACTAACACAAGTGCGAAAAGTGGTTTTTCAACACTATTACAAGTGCAAAAAGTGTTTTTTCCACACTAATACAAGTGCAAAAGTGGTTTCCTGCACCAACACAAGTGCGAAAAGTGGTTTTTCAACACTAACACAAGTGCGAAAAGTGGTTTTTCAACACTAACACAAGTGTGAAAAGTGGTTTTTCAACACTAACACAAGTGCGAAAAGTGTTTTTTCCACACTAATACAAGTGCAAATGTGGTTTCCTGCACCAACACAAGTGCGAAAAGTGGTTTTTCAACACTAACACAAGTGCGAAAAGTGGTTTTTCAACACTAACACAAGTGCTAAAAGTGGTTTTTCAACACTAACACAAGTGCAAAAAGTGGTTCTTCCACACTAATACAAGTGCAAAAGTGGTTTCCTGCACCAACACAAGTGCGAAAAGTGGTTTTTCAACACTAACACAAGTGCGAAAAGTGGTTTTTCAACACTAACACAAGTGCGAAAAGTGGTTTTTCAACATTAACACAAGTGCGAAAAGTGTTTTTTCCACACTAATACAAGTGCAAAAGTGGTTTCCTGCACCAACACAAGTGCGAAAAGTGGTTTTTCAACACTAACACAAGTGCGAAAAGTGGTTTTTCAACACGAACACAAGTGCGAAAAGTGGTTTTTCCACACTAATACAAGTGCAAAAGTGGTTTCCTGCACCAACACAAGTGCGAAAGGTGGTTTTTCAAAACTAACACAAGTGCGAAAAGTGGTTTTTCAACACTAACACAAGTGCGAAAAGTGTTTTTTCCACACTAATACAAGTGCAAAAGTGGTTTCCTGCACAAACACAAGTGCGAAAAGTGGTTTTTCAACACTAACACAAGTGCGAAAAGTGGTTTTTCAACACTAACACAAGTGCGAAAAGTGTTTTTTCCACACTAATACAAGTGCAAAAGTGGTTTCCTGCACCAACACAAGTGCGAAAAGTGGTTTTTCAACACTAACACAAGTGCGGAAAGTGGTTTTTCAACACTAACACAAGTGCGAAAAGTGGTTTTTCAACACTAACACAAGTGCGAAAAGTGGTTTTTCAACACTAACACAAGTGCGAAAAGTGTTTTTTCCACACTAATACAAGTGCAAAAGTGGTTTCCTGCACCAACACAAGTGCGAAAAGTGGTTTTTCAACACTAACACAAGTGCGAAAAGTGGTTTTTCAACACTAACACAAGTGCGAAAAGTGGTTTTTCAACACTAACACAAGTGCGAAAAGTGGTTTTTCCACACTAATACAAGTGCAAAAGTGGTTTCCTGCACCAACACAAGTGCGAAAAGTGGTTTTTCAACACTAACACAAGTGCGAAAAGTGGTTTTTCAACACTAACACAAGTGCGAAAAGTGGTTTTCCACACTAATACAAGTGCAAAAGTGGTTTCCTGCACCAACACAAGTGCGAAAAGTGGTTTTTCAACACTAACACAAGTGTGAAAAGTGGTTTTTCAACACTAACACAAGTGCGAAAAGTGGTTTTTCAACACTAACACAAGTGTGAAAAGTGTTTTTTCCACACTAATACAAGTGCAAAAGTGGTTTCCTGCACCAACACAAGTGCGAAAAGTGGTTTTTCAACACTAACACAAGTGCGAAAAGTGGTTTTTCCACACTAATACAAGTGCGAAAAGTGGTTTTTCAAGACTAACACAAGTGCGAAAAGTGGTTTTTCAACACTATCACAAGTGCAAAAAGTGTTTTTTCCACACTAATACAAGTGCAAAAGTGGTTTCCTGCACCAACACAAGTGCGAAAAGTGGTTTTTCAACACTAACACAAGTGCGAAAAGTGGTTTTTCAACACTATCACAAGTGCAAAAAGTGTTTTTTCCACACTAATACAAGTGCAAAAGTGGTTTCCTGCACCAACACAAGTGTGAAAAGTGGTTTTTCAACACTAACACAAGTGCGAAAAGTGGTTTTTCAACACTAACACAAGTGCGAAAAGTGGTTTTTCAACACTAACACAAGTGCGAAAAGTGGTTTTGCCACACTAATACAAGTGCAAAAGTGGTTTCCTGCACCAACACAAGTGCGAAAAGTGGTTTTTCACCACTAACACAAGTGCGAAAAGTGGTTTTTCAAGACTAACACAAGTGCGAAAAGTGGTTTTTCAACACTATTACAAGTGCAAAAAGTGTTTTTTCCACACTAATACAAGTGCAAAAGTGGTTTCCTGCACCAACACAAGTGCGAAAAGTGGTTTTTCAACACTAACACAAGTGCGAAAAGTGGTTTTTCAACACTATCACAAGTGCAAAAAGTGTTTTTTCCACACTAATACAAGTGCAAAAGTGGTTTCCTGCACCAACACATGTGCGAAAAGTGGTTTTTCAACACTAACACAAGTGCGAAAAGTGGTTTTTCAACACTAACAAAAGTGCGAAAAGTGTTTTTGCCACACTAATACAAGTGCAAAAGTGGTTTCCTGCACCAACACAAGTGCGAAAAGTGGTTTTTCAACACTAACACAAGTGCGAAAAGTGGTTTTTCAACACTATTACAAGTGCAAAAAGTGTTTTTTCCACACTAATACAAGTGCAAAAGTGGTTTCTTGCACCAACACAAGTGCGAAAAGTGGTTTTTCAACACTAACACAAGTGCGAAAAGTGGTTTTTCAACACTAACACAAGTGTGAAAAGTGGTTTTTCAACACTAACACAAGTGCGAAAAGTGTTTTTTCCACACTAATACAAGTGCAAATGTGGTTTCCTGCACCAACACAAGTGCGAAAAGTGGTTTTTCAACACTAACACAAGTGCGAAAAGTGGTTTTTCAACACTAACACAAGTGCTAAAAGTGGTTTTTCAACACTAACACAAGTGCAAAAAGTGGTTCTTCCACACTAATACAAGTGCAAAAGTGGTTTCCTGCACCAACACAAGTGCGAAAAGTGGTTTTTCAACACTAACACAAGTGCGAAAAGTGGTTTTTCAACACTAACACAAGTGCGAAAAGTGGTTTTTCAACATTAACACAAGTGCGAAAAGTGTTTTTTCCACACTAATACAAGTGCAAAAGTGGTTTCCTGCACCAACACAAGTGCGAAAAGTGGTTTTTCAACACTAACACAAGTGCGAAAAGTGGTTTTTCAACACGAACACAAGTGCGAAAAGTGGTTTTTCCACACTAATACAAGTGCAAAAGTGGTTTCCTGCACCAACACAAGTGCGAAAGGTGGTTTTTCAAAACTAACACAAGTGCGAAAAGTGGTTTTTCAACACTAACACAAGTGCGAAAAGTGTTTTTTCCACACTAATACAAGTGCAAAAGTGGTTTCCTGCACAAACACAAGTGCGAAAAGTGGTTTTTCAACACTAACACAAGTGCGAAAAGTGGTTTTTCAACACTAACACAAGTGCGAAAAGTGTTTTTTCCACACTAATACAAGTGCAAAAGTGGTTTCCTGCACCAACACAAGTGCGAAAAGTGGTTTTTCAACACTAACACAAGTGCGGAAAGTGGTTTTTCAACACTAACACAAGTGCGAAAAGTGGTTTTTCAACACTAACACAAGTGCGAAAAGTGGTTTTTCAACACTAACACAAGTGCGAAAAGTGTTTTTTCCACACTAATACAAGTGCAAAAGTGGTTTCCTGCACCAACACAAGTGCGAAAAGTGGTTTTTCAACACTAACACAAGTGCGAAAAGTGGTTTTTCAACACTAACACAAGTGCGAAAAGTGGTTTTTCAACACTAACACAAGTGCGAAAAGTGGTTTTTCCACACTAATACAAGTGCAAAAGTGGTTTCCTGCACCAACACAAGTGCGAAAAGTGGTTTTTCAACACTAACACAAGTGCGAAAAGTGGTTTTTCAACACTAACACAAGTGCGAAAAGTGGTTTTCCACACTAATACAAGTGCAAAAGTGGTTTCCTGCACCAACACAAGTGCGAAAAGTGGTTTTTCAACACTAACACAAGTGTGAAAAGTGGTTTTTCAACACTAACACAAGTGCGAAAAGTGGTTTTTCAACACTAACACAAGTGTGAAAAGTGTTTTTTCCACACTAATACAAGTGCAAAAGTGGTTTCCTGCACCAACACAAGTGCGAAAAGTGGTTTTTCAACACTAACACAAGTGCGAAAAGTGGTTTTTCCACACTAATACAAGTGCGAAAAGTGGTTTTTCAAGACTAACACAAGTGCGAAAAGTGGTTTTTCAACACTATCACAAGTGCAAAAAGTGTTTTTTCCACACTAATACAAGTGCAAAAGTGGTTTCCTGCACCAACACAAGTGCGAAAAGTGGTTTTTCAACACTAACACAAGTGCGAAAAGTGGTTTTTCAACACTATCACAAGTGCAAAAAGTGTTTTTTCCACACTAATACAAGTGCAAAAGTGGTTTCCTGCACCAACACAAGTGTGAAAAGTGGTTTTTCAACACTAACACAAGTGCGAAAAGTGGTTTTTCAACACTAACACAAGTGCGAAAAGTGGTTTTTCAACACTAACACAAGTGCGAAAAGTGGTTTTGCCACACTAATACAAGTGCAAAAGTGGTTTCCTGCACCAACACAAGTGCGAAAAGTGGTTTTTCACCACTAACACAAGTGCGAAAAGTGGTTTTTCAAGACTAACACAAGTGCGAAAAGTGGTTTTTCAACACTATTACAAGTGCAAAAAGTGTTTTTTCCACACTAATACAAGTGCAAAAGTGGTTTCCTGCACCAACACAAGTGCGAAAAGTGGTTTTTCAACACTAACACAAGTGCGAAAAGTGGTTTTTCAACACTATCACAAGTGCAAAAAGTGTTTTTTCCACACTAATACAAGTGCAAAAGTGGTTTCCTGCACCAACACATGTGCGAAAAGTGGTTTTTCAACACTAACACAAGTGCGAAAAGTGGTTTTTCAACACTAACAAAAGTGCGAAAAGTGTTTTTGCCACACTAATACAAGTGCAAAAGTGGTTTCCTGCACCAACACAAGTGCGAAAAGTGGTTTTTCAACACTAACACAAGTGCGAAAAGTGGTTTTTCAACACTAACACAAGTGCGAAAAGTGGTTTTCCACACTAATACAAGTGCAAAAGTGGTTTCCTGCACCAACACAAGTGCGAAAAGTGGTTTTTCAACACTAACACAAGTGCGAAAAGTGGTTTTTCAACACTAACACAAGTGTGAAAAGTGTTTTTTCCACACTAATACAAGTGCAAAAGTGGTTTCCTGCACCAACACAAGTGCGAAAAGTGGTTTTTCAACACTAACACAAGTGTGAAAATTGGTTTTTCAACACTAACACAAGTGCGAAAAGTGATTTTTCAACACTAACACAAGTGCGAAAAGTGATTTTTCAACACTAACACAAGTGCGAAAAGTGGTTTTTCCACACTAATACAAGTGCAAAAGTGGTTTCCTGCACCAACACAAGTGCGAAAAGTGGTTTTTCAACACTAACACAAGTGCGAAAAGTGGTTTTTCAACACTAACACAAGTGCGAAAAGTAGTTTTTCAACACTAACACAAGTGTGAAAAGTGTTTTTTCCACACTAATACAAGTGCAAAAGTGGTTTCCTGCACCAACACAAGTGCAAAAAGTGGTTTTTCAACACTAACACAAGTGTGAAAAGTGGTTTTTCAACACTAACACAAGTGCAAAAAGTGATTTTTCAACACTAACACAAGTGCGAAAAGTGGTTTTTCCACACTAATACAAGTGCAAAAGTGGTTTCCTGCACCAACACAAGTGCGAAAAGTGGTTTTTCAACACTAACACAAGTGCGAAAAGTGGTTTTTCAACGCTAACACAAGTGCGAAAAGTGGTTTTTCAACACTAACACAAGTGTGAAAAGTGTTTTATCCACACTAATACAAGTGCAAAAGTGGTTTCCTGCACCAACACAAGTGCAAAAAGTGGTTTTTCAACACTAACACAAGTGCGAAAAGTGGTTTTTCAACACTAACACAAGTGCGAAAAGTGGTTTTTCCACACTAATACAAGTGCAAAAGTGGTTTCCTGCACCAACACAAGTGCGAAAAGTGGTTTTTCAACACTAACACAAGTGCGAAAAGTGGTTTTTCAACACTAACACAAGTGCGAAAAGTGGTTTTTCAACACTAATACAAGTGCGAAAAGTGGTTTTCCACACCAATACAAGTGCAAAAGGGGTTTGCTGCACCAACACAAGTGCGAAAAGTGGTTTTCAACACTAACACAAGTGCGAAAAGTGGTTTTTCAACACTAACACAAGTGCGAAAAGTGGTTTTTCCACACTAATACAAGTGCAAAAGTGGTTTCCTGCACCAACACAAGTGCGAAAAGTGGTTTTTCAACACTAACACAAGTGCGAAAAGTGGTTTTTCAACACTAACACAAGTGCGAAAAGTGGTTTTTCAACACTATCACAAGTGCAAAAAGTGTTTTTTCCACACTAATACAAGTACAAAAGTGGTTTCCTGCACCAACACAAGTGCGAAAAGTGGTTTTTCAACACTAACACAAGTGCGAAAAGTGGTTTTTCAACACTAACACAAGTGCGAAAAGTGGTTTTTCAACACTAACAAAAGTGCAAAAAGTGTTTTTTCCACACTAATACAAGTGCAAAAGTGGTTTCCTGCACCAACACAAGTGCGAAAAGTGGTTTTTCAACACTAACACAAGTGCGAAAAGTGGTTTTTCAACACTAACACAAGTGCGAAAAGTGGTTTTTCAACACTAACACAAGTGCGAAAAGTGGTTTTTCAACACTAACACAAGTGCGAAAAGTGTTTTTTCCACACTAATACAAGTGCAAATGTGGTTTCCTGCACCAACACAAGTGCGAAAAGTGGTTTTTCAACACTAACACAAGTGCGAAAAGTGGTTTTTCAACACTAACACAAGTGCGAAAAGTGGTTTTTCAACATTAACACAAGTGCGAAAAGTGTTTTTTCCACACTAATACAAGTGCAAAAGTGGTTTCCTGCACCAACACAAGTGCGAAAAGTGGTTTTTCAACACTAACACAAGTGCGAAAAGTGGTTTTTCAACACGAACACAAGTGCGAAAAGTGGTTTTTCCACACTAATACAAGTGCAAAAGTGGTTTCCTGCACCAACACAAGTGCGAAAGGTGGTTTTTCAAAACTAACACAAGTGCGAAAAGTGGTTTTTCAACACTAACACAAGTGCGAAAAGTGTTTTTTCCACACTAATACAAGTGCAAAAGTGGTTTCCTGCACAAACACAAGTGCGAAAAGTGGTTTTTCAACACTAACACAAGTGCGAAAAGTGGTTTTTCAACACTAACACAAGTGCGAAAAGTGTTTTTTCCACACTAATACAAGTGCAAAAGTGGTTTCCTGCACCAACACAAGTGCGAAAAGTGGTTTTTCAACACTAACACAAGTGCGGAAAGTGGTTTTTCAACACTAACACAAGTGCGAAAAGTGGTTTTTCAACACTAACACAAGTGCGAAAAGTGGTTTTTCAACACTAACACAAGTGCGAAAAGTGTTTTTTCCACACTAATACAAGTGCAAAAGTGGTTTCCTGCACCAACACAAGTGCGAAAAGTGGTTTTTCAACACTAACACAAGTGCGAAAAGTGGTTTTTCAACACTAACACAAGTGCGAAAAGTGGTTTTTCAACACTAACACAAGTGCGAAAAGTGGTTTTTCCACACTAATACAAGTGCAAAAGTGGTTTCCTGCACCAACACAAGTGCGAAAAGTGGTTTTTCAACACTAACACAAGTGCGAAAAGTGGTTTTTCAACACTAACACAAGTGCGAAAAGTGGTTTTCCACACTAATACAAGTGCAAAAGTGGTTTCCTGCACCAACACAAGTGCGAAAAGTGGTTTTTCAACACTAACACAAGTGTGAAAAGTGGTTTTTCAACACTAACACAAGTGCGAAAAGTGGTTTTTCAACACTAACACAAGTGTGAAAAGTGTTTTTTCCACACTAATACAAGTGCAAAAGTGGTTTCCTGCACCAACACAAGTGCGAAAAGTGGTTTTTCAACACTAACACAAGTGCGAAAAGTGGTTTTTCCACACTAATACAAGTGCGAAAAGTGGTTTTTCAAGACTAACACAAGTGCGAAAAGTGGTTTTTCAACACTATCACAAGTGCAAAAAGTGTTTTTTCCACACTAATACAAGTGCAAAAGTGGTTTCCTGCACCAACACAAGTGCGAAAAGTGGTTTTTCAACACTAACACAAGTGCGAAAAGTGGTTTTTCAACACTATCACAAGTGCAAAAAGTGTTTTTTCCACACTAATACAAGTGCAAAAGTGGTTTCCTGCACCAACACAAGTGTGAAAAGTGGTTTTTCAACACTAACACAAGTGCGAAAAGTGGTTTTTCAACACTAACACAAGTGCGAAAAGTGGTTTTTCAACACTAACACAAGTGCGAAAAGTGGTTTTGCCACACTAATACAAGTGCAAAAGTGGTTTCCTGCACCAACACAAGTGCGAAAAGTGGTTTTTCACCACTAACACAAGTGCGAAAAGTGGTTTTTCAAGACTAACACAAGTGCGAAAAGTGGTTTTTCAACACTATTACAAGTGCAAAAAGTGTTTTTTCCACACTAATACAAGTGCAAAAGTGGTTTCCTGCACCAACACAAGTGCGAAAAGTGGTTTTTCAACACTAACACAAGTGCGAAAAGTGGTTTTTCAACACTATCACAAGTGCAAAAAGTGTTTTTTCCACACTAATACAAGTGCAAAAGTGGTTTCCTGCACCAACACATGTGCGAAAAGTGGTTTTTCAACACTAACACAAGTGCGAAAAGTGGTTTTTCAACACTAACAAAAGTGCGAAAAGTGTTTTTGCCACACTAATACAAGTGCAAAAGTGGTTTCCTGCACCAACACAAGTGCGAAAAGTGGTTTTTCAACACTAACACAAGTGCGAAAAGTGGTTTTTCAACACTAACACAAGTGCGAAAAGTGGTTTTCCACACTAATACAAGTGCAAAAGTGGTTTCCTGCACCAACACAAGTGCGAAAAGTGGTTTTTCAACACTAACACAAGTGCGAAAAGTGGTTTTTCAACACTAACACAAGTGTGAAAAGTGTTTTTTCCACACTAATACAAGTGCAAAAGTGGTTTCCTGCACCAACACAAGTGCGAAAAGTGGTTTTTCAACACTAACACAAGTGTGAAAATTGGTTTTTCAACACTAACACAAGTGCGAAAAGTGATTTTTCAACACTAACACAAGTGCGAAAAGTGATTTTTCAACACTAACACAAGTGCGAAAAGTGGTTTTTCCACACTAATACAAGTGCAAAAGTGGTTTCCTGCACCAACACAAGTGCGAAAAGTGGTTTTTCAACACTAACACAAGTGCGAAAAGTGGTTTTTCAACACTAACACAAGTGCGAAAAGTAGTTTTTCAACACTAACACAAGTGTGAAAAGTGTTTTTTCCACACTAATACAAGTGCAAAAGTGGTTTCCTGCACCAACACAAGTGCAAAAAGTGGTTTTTCAACACTAACACAAGTGTGAAAAGTGGTTTTTCAACACTAACACAAGTGCAAAAAGTGATTTTTCAACACTAACACAAGTGCGAAAAGTGGTTTTTCCACACTAATACAAGTGCAAAAGTGGTTTCCTGCACCAACACAAGTGCGAAAAGTGGTTTTTCAACACTAACACAAGTGCGAAAAGTGGTTTTTCAACGCTAACACAAGTGCGAAAAGTGGTTTTTCAACACTAACACAAGTGTGAAAAGTGTTTTATCCACACTAATACAAGTGCAAAAGTGGTTTCCTGCACCAACACAAGTGCAAAAAGTGGTTTTTCAACACTAACACAAGTGCGAAAAGTGGTTTTTCAACACTAACACAAGTGCGAAAAGTGGTTTTTCCACACTAATACAAGTGCAAAAGTGGTTTCCTGCACCAACACAAGTGCGAAAAGTGGTTTTTCAACACTAACACAAGTGCGAAAAGTGGTTTTTCAACACTAACACAAGTGCGAAAAGTGGTTTTTCAACACTAATACAAGTGCGAAAAGTGGTTTTCCACACCAATACAAGTGCAAAAGGGGTTTGCTGCACCAACACAAGTGCGAAAAGTGGTTTTCAACACTAACACAAGTGCGAAAAGTGGTTTTTCAACACTAACACAAGTGCGAAAAGTGGTTTTTCCACACTAATACAAGTGCAAAAGTGGTTTCCTGCACCAACACAAGTGCGAAAAGTGGTTTTTCAACACTAACACAAGTGCGAAAAGTGGTTTTTCAACACTAACACAAGTGCGAAAAGTGGTTTTTCAACACTATCACAAGTGCAAAAAGTGTTTTTTCCACACTAATACAAGTACAAAAGTGGTTTCCTGCACCAACACAAGTGCGAAAAGTGGTTTTTCAACACTAACACAAGTGCGAAAAGTGGTTTTTCAACACTAACACAAGTGCGAAAAGTGGTTTTTCAACACTAACAAAAGTGCAAAAAGTGTTTTTTCCACACTAATACAAGTGCAAAAGTGGTTTCCTACACCAACACAAGTGCGAAAAGTGGTTTTTCAACACTAACACAAGTGCGAAAAGTGGTTTTTCAACACTAACACAAGTGCGAAAAGTGGTTTTTCAACACTAACACAAGTGCGAAAAGTGGTTTTTCAACACTAACACAAGTGCGAAAAGTGTTTTTTCCACACTAATACAAGTGCAAATGTGGTTTCCTGCACCAACACAAGTGCGAAAAGTGGTTTTTCAACACTAACACAAGTGCGAAAAGTGGTTTTTCAACACTAACACAAGTGCTAAAAGTGGTTTTTCAACACTAACACAAGTGCAAAAAGTGGTTCTTCCACACTAATACAAGTGCAAAAGTGGTTTCCTGCACCAACACAAGTGCGAAAAGTGGTTTTTCAACACTAACACAAGTGCGAAAAGTGGTTTTTCAACACTAACACAAGTGCGAAAAGTGGTTTTTCAACATTAACACAAGTGCGAAAAGTGTTTTTTCCACACTAATACAAGTGCAAAAGTGGTTTCCTGCACCAACACAAGTGCGAAAAGTGGTTTTTCAACACTAACACAAGTGCGAAAAGTGGTTTTTCAACACTAACACAAGTGCGAAAAGTGGTTTTTCCACACTAATACAAGTGCAAAAGTGGTTTCCTGCACCAACACAAGTGCGAAAGGTGGTTTTTCAAAACTAACACAAGTGCAAAAAGTGGTTTTTCAACACTAACACAAGTGCGAAAAGTGGTTTTTCAACACTAACACAAGTGCGAAAAGTGTTTTTTCCACACTAATACAAATGCAAAAGTGGTTTCCTGCACAAACACAAGTGCGAAAAGTGGTTTTTCAACACTAACACAAGTGCGAAAAGTGGTTTTTCAACACTAACACAAGTGCGAAAAGTGTTTTTTCCACACTAATACAAGTGCAAAAGTGGTTTCCTGCACCAACACAAGTGCGAAAAGTGGTTTTTCAACACTAACACAAGTGCGGAAAGTGGTTTTTCAACACTAACACAAGTGCGAAAAGTGGTTTTTCAACACTAACACAAGTGCGAAAAGCGGTTTTTCAACACTAACACAAGTGCGAAAAGTGTTTTTTCCACACTAATACAAGTGCAAAAGTGGTTTCCTGCACCAACACAAGTGCGAAAAGTGGTTTTTCAACACTAACACAAGTGCGAAAAGTGGTTTTTCAACACTAACACAAGTGCGAAAAGTGGTTTTTCAACACTAACACAAGTGCGAAAAGTGGTTTTTCCACACTAATACAAGTGCAAAAGTGGTTTCCTGCACCAACACAAGTGCGAAAAGTGGTTTTTCAACACTAACACAAGTGCGAAAAGTGGTTTTTCAACACTAACACAAGTGCGAAAAGTGGTTTTCCACACTAATACGAGTGCAAAAGTGGTTTACTGCACCAACACAAGTGCGAAAAGTGTTTTTTCAACACACACAAGTGCGAAAAGTGTTTTTCGCACACTAATACAAGTGCAAAAGTGGTTTCCTGCACCAACACAAGTGCGAAAAGTGGTTTTTCAACACTAACACAAGTGCGAAAAGTGGTTTTTCAACACTAATACAAGTGCAAAAGTGGTTTCCTGCACCAACACAAGTGCGAAAAGTGGTTTTTCAACACTAACACAAGTGCGAAAAGTGGTTTTTCAACGCTAACACAAGTGCGAAAAGTGGTTTTTCAACACTAACACAAGTGTGAAAAGTGATTTTTCAACACTAACACAAGTGCGAAAAGTGTTTTTTCCACACTAATACAAGTGCAAAAGTGGTTTCCTGCACCAACACAAGTGCGAAAAGTGGTTTTTCAACACTAACACAAGTGTGAAAATTGGTTTTTCAACACTAACACAAGTGCGAAAAGTGATTTTTCAACACTAACACAAGTGCGAAAAGTGGTTTTTCAACACTAACACAAGTGCGAAAAGTGGTTTTTCAACACTAACACAAGTGCGAAAAGTGTTTTTTCCACACTAATACAAGTGCAAATGTGGTTTCCTGCACCAACACAAGTGCGAAAAGTGGTTTTTCAACACTAACACAAGTGCGAAAAGTGGTTTTTCAACACTAACACAAGTGCTAAAAGTGGTTTTTCAACACTAACACAAGTGCAAAAAGTGGTTCTTCCACACTAATACAAGTGCAAAAGTGGTTTCCTGCACCAACACAAGTGCGAAAAGTGGTTTTTCAACACTAACACAAGTGCGAAAAGTGGTTTTTCAACACTAACACAAGTGCGAAAAGTGGTTTTTCAACATTAACACAAGTGCGAAAAGTGTTTTTTCCACACTAATACAAGTGCAAAAGTGGTTTCCTGCACCAACACAAGTGCGAAAAGTGGTTTTTCAACACTAACACAAGTGCGAAAAGTGGTTTTTCAACACTAACACAAGTGCGAAAAGTGGTTTTTCCACACTAATACAAGTGCAAAAGTGGTTTCCTGCACCAACACAAGTGCGAAAGGTGGTTTTTCAAAACTAACACAAGTGCAAAAAGTGGTTTTTCAACACTAACACAAGTGCGAAAAGTGGTTTTTCAACACTAACACAAGTGCGAAAAGTGTTTTTTCCACACTAATACAAATGCAAAAGTGGTTTCCTGCACAAACACAAGTGCGAAAAGTGGTTTTTCAACACTAACACAAGTGCGAAAAGTGGTTTTTCAACACTAACACAAGTGCGAAAAGTGTTTTTTCCACACTAATACAAGTGCAAAAGTGGTTTCCTGCACCAACACAAGTGCGAAAAGTGGTTTTTCAACACTAACACAAGTGCGGAAAGTGGTTTTTCAACACTAACACAAGTGCGAAAAGTGGTTTTTCAACACTAACACAAGTGCGAAAAGCGGTTTTTCAACACTAACACAAGTGCGAAAAGTGTTTTTTCCACACTAATACAAGTGCAAAAGTGGTTTCCTGCACCAACACAAGTGCGAAAAGTGGTTTTTCAACACTAACACAAGTGCGAAAAGTGGTTTTTCAACACTAACACAAGTGCGAAAAGTGGTTTTTCAACACTAACACAAGTGCGAAAAGTGGTTTTTCCACACTAATACAAGTGCAAAAGTGGTTTCCTGCACCAACACAAGTGCGAAAAGTGGTTTTTCAACACTAACACAAGTGCGAAAAGTGGTTTTTCAACACTAACACAAGTGCGAAAAGTGGTTTTCCACACTAATACGAGTGCAAAAGTGGTTTACTGCACCAACACAAGTGCGAAAAGTGTTTTTTCAACACACACAAGTGCGAAAAGTGTTTTTCGCACACTAATACAAGTGCAAAAGTGGTTTCCTGCACCAACACAAGTGCGAAAAGTGGTTTTTCAACACTAACACAAGTGCGAAAAGTGGTTTTTCAACACTAATACAAGTGCAAAAGTGGTTTCCTGCACCAACACAAGTGCGAAAAGTGGTTTTTCAACACTAACACAAGTGCGAAAAGTGGTTTTTCAACGCTAACACAAGTGCGAAAAGTGGTTTTTCAACACTAACACAAGTGTGAAAAGTGATTTTTCAACACTAACACAAGTGCGAAAAGTGTTTTTTCCACACTAATACAAGTGCAAAAGTGGTTTCCTGCACCAACACAAGTGCGAAAAGTGGTTTTTCAACACTAACACAAGTGTGAAAATTGGTTTTTCAACACTAACACAAGTGCGAAAAGTGATTTTTCAACACTAACACAAGTGCGAAAAGTGATTTTTCAACACTAACACAAGTGCGAAAAGTGGTTTTTCCACACTAATACAAGTGCAAAAGTGGTTTCCTGCACCAACACAAGTGCGAAAAGTGGTTTTTCAACACTAACACAAGTGCGAAAAGTGGTTTTTCAACACTAACACAAGTGCGAAAAGTAGTTTTTCAACACTAACACAAGTGTGAAAAGTGTTTTTTCCACACTAATACAAGTGCAAAAGTGGTTTCCTGCACCAACACAAGTGCAAAAAGTGGTTTTTCAACACTAACACAAGTGTGAAAAGTGGTTTTTCAACACTAACACAAGTGCAAAAAGTGATTTTTCAACACTAACACAAGTGCGAAAAGTGGTTTTTCCACACTAATACAAGTGCAAAAGTGGTTTCCTGCACCAACACAAGTGCGAAAAGTGGTTTTTCAACACTAACACAAGTGCGAAAAGTGGTTTTTCAACGCTAACACAAGTGCGAAAAGTGGTTTTTCAACACTAACACAAGTGTGAAAAGTGTTTTTTCCACACTAATACAAGTGCAAAAGTGGTTTCCTGCACCAACACAAGTGCAAAAAGTGGTTTTTCAACACTAACACAAGTGCGAAAAGTGGTTTTTCAACACTAACACAAGTGCAAAAAGTGGTTTTTCCACACTAATACAAGTGCAAAAGTGGTTTCCTGCACCAACACAAGTGCGAAAAGTGGTTTTTCAACACTAACACAAGTGCGAAAAGTGGTTTTTCAACACTAACACAAGTGCGAAAAGTGGTTTTTCAACACTAATACAAGTGCGAAAAGTGGTTTTCCACACCAATACAAGTGCAAAAGGGGTTTGCTGCACCAACACAAGTGCGAAAAGTGGTTTTCAACACTAACACAAGTGCGAAAAGTGGTTTTTCAACACTAACACAAGTGCGAAAAGTGGTTTTTCCACACTAATACAAGTGCAAAAGTGGTTTCCTGCACCAACACAAGTGCGAAAAGTGGTTTTTCAACACTAACACAAGTGCGAAAAGTGGTTTTTCCACACTAATACAAGTGCGAAAAGTGGTTTTTCAAGACTAACACAAGTGCGAAAAGTGGTTTTTCAACACTATCACAAGTGCAAAAAGTGTTTTTTCCACACTAATACAAGTGCAAAAGTGGTTTCCTGCACCAACACAAGTGCGAAAAGTGGTTTTTCAACACTAACACAAGTGCGAAAAGTGGTTTTTCAACACTATCACAAGTGCAAAAAGTGTTTTTTCCACACTAATACAAGTGCAAAAGTGGTTTCCTGCACCAACACAAGTGTGAAAAGTGGTTTTTCAACACTAACACAAGTGCGAAAAGTGGTTTTTCAACACTAACACAAGTGCGAAAAGTGGTTTTTCAACACTAACACAAGTGCGAAAAGTGGTTTTGCCACACTAATACAAGTGCAAAAGTGGTTTCCTGCACCAACACAAGTGCGAAAAGTGGTTTTTCACCACTAACACAAGTGCGAAAAGTGGTTTTTCAAGACTAACACAAGTGCGAAAAGTGGTTTTTCAACACTATTACAAGTGCAAAAAGTGTTTTTTCCACACTAATACAAGTGCAAAAGTGGTTTCCTGCACCAACACAAGTGCGAAAAGTGGTTTTTCAACACTAACACAAGTGCGAAAAGTGGTTTTTCAACACTATCACAAGTGCAAAAAGTGTTTTTTCCACACTAATACAAGTGCAAAAGTGGTTTCCTGCACCAACACATGTGCGAAAAGTGGTTTTTCAACACTAACACAAGTGCGAAAAGTGGTTTTTCAACACTAACAAAAGTGCGAAAAGTGTTTTTGCCACACTAATACAAGTGCAAAAGTGGTTTCCTGCACCAACACAAGTGCGAAAAGTGGTTTTTCAACACTAACACAAGTGCGAAAAGTGGTTTTTCAACACTAACACAAGTGCGAAAAGTGGTTTTCCACACTAATACAAGTGCAAAAGTGGTTTCCTGCACCAACACAAGTGCGAAAAGTGGTTTTTCAACACTAACACAAGTGCGAAAAGTGGTTTTTCAACACTAACACAAGTGTGAAAAGTGTTTTTTCCACACTAATACAAGTGCAAAAGTGGTTTCCTGCACCAACACAAGTGCGAAAAGTGGTTTTTCAACACTAACACAAGTGTGAAAATTGGTTTTTCAACACTAACACAAGTGCGAAAAGTGATTTTTCAACACTAACACAAGTGCGAAAAGTGATTTTTCAACACTAATACAAGTGCGAAAAGTGGTTTTTCCACACTAATACAAGTGCAAAAGTGGTTTCCTGCACCAACACAAGTGCGAAAAGTGGTTTTTCAACACTAACACAAGTGCGAAAAGTGGTTTTTCAACACTAACACAAGTGCGAAAAGTAGTTTTTCAACACTAACACAAGTGTGAAAAGTGTTTTTTCCACACTAATACAAGTGCAAAAGTGGTTTCCTGCACCAACACAAGTGCAAAAAGTGGTTTTTCAACACTAACACAAGTGTGAAAAGTGGTTTTTCAACACTAACACAAGTGCAAAAAGTGATTTTTCAACACTAACACAAGTGCGAAAAGTGGTTTTTCCACACTAATACAAGTGCAAAAGTGGTTTCCTGCACCAACACAAGTGCGAAAAGTGGTTTTTCAACACTAACACAAGTGCGAAAAGTGGTTTTTCAACGCTAACACAAGTGCGAAAAGTGGTTTTTCAACACTAACACAAGTGTGAAAAGTGTTTTATCCACACTAATACAAGTGCAAAAGTGGTTTCCTGCACCAACACAAGTGCAAAAAGTGGTTTTTCAACACTAACACAAGTGCGAAAAGTGGTTTTTCAACACTAACACAAGTGCGAAAAGTGGTTTTTCCACACTAATACAAGTGCAAAAGTGGTTTCCTGCACCAACACAAGTGCGAAAAGTGGTTTTTCAACACTAACACAAGTGCGAAAAGTGGTTTTTCAACACTAACACAAGTGCGAAAAGTGGTTTTTCAACACTAATACAAGTGCGAAAAGTGGTTTTCCACACCAATACAAGTGCAAAAGGGGTTTGCTGCACCAACACAAGTGCGAAAAGTGGTTTTCAACACTAACACAAGTGCGAAAAGTGGTTTTTCAACACTAACACAAGTGCGAAAAGTGGTTTTTCCACACTAATACAAGTGCAAAAGTGGTTTCCTGCACCAACACAAGTGCGAAAAGTGGTTTTTCAACACTAACACAAGTGCGAAAAGTGGTTTTTCAACACTAACACAAGTGCGAAAAGTGGTTTTTCAACACTATCACAAGTGCAAAAAGTGTTTTTTCCACACTAATACAAGTACAAAAGTGGTTTCCTGCACCAACACAAGTGCGAAAAGTGGTTTTTCAACACTAACACAAGTGCGAAAAGTGGTTTTTCAACACTAACACAAGTGCGAAAAGTGGTTTTTCAACACTAACAAAAGTGCAAAAAGTGTTTTTTCCACACTAATACAAGTGCAAAAGTGGTTTCCTGCACCAACACAAGTGCGAAAAGTGGTTTTTCAACACTAACACAAGTGCGAAAAGTGGTTTTTCAACACTAACACAAGTGCGAAAAGTGGTTTTTCAACACTAACACAAGTGCGAAAAGTGGTTTTTCAACACTAACACAAGTGCGAAAAGTGTTTTTTCCACACTAATACAAGTGCAAATGTGGTTTCCTGCACCAACACAAGTGCGAAAAGTGGTTTTTCAACACTAACACAAGTGCGAAAAGTGGTTTTTCAACACTAACACAAGTGCTAAAAGTGGTTTTTCAACACTAACACAAGTGCAAAAAGTGGTTCTTCCACACTAATACAAGTGCAAAAGTGGTTTCCTGCACCAACACAAGTGCGAAAAGTGGTTTTTCAACACTAACACAAGTGCGAAAAGTGGTTTTTCAACACTAACACAAGTGCGAAAAGTGGTTTTTCAACATTAACACAAGTGCGAAAAGTGTTTTTTCCACACTAATACAAGTGCAAAAGTGGTTTCCTGCACCAACACAAGTGCGAAAAGTGGTTTTTCAACACTAACACAAGTGCGAAAAGTGGTTTTTCAACACTAACACAAGTGCGAAAAGTGGTTTTTCCACACTAATACAAGTGCAAAAGTGGTTTCCTGCACCAACACAAGTGCGAAAGGTGGTTTTTCAAAACTAACACAAGTGCAAAAAGTGGTTTTTCAACACTAACACAAGTGCGAAAAGTGGTTTTTCAACACTAACACAAGTGCGAAAAGTGTTTTTTCCACACTAATACAAATGCAAAAGTGGTTTCCTGCACAAACACAAGTGCGAAAAGTGGTTTTTCAACACTAACACAAGTGCGAAAAGTGGTTTTTCAACACTAACACAAGTGCGAAAAGTGTTTTTTCCACACTAATACAAGTGCAAAAGTGGTTTCCTGCACCAACACAAGTGCGAAAAGTGGTTTTTCAACACTAACACAAGTGCGGAAAGTGGTTTTTCAACACTAACACAAGTGCGAAAAGTGGTTTTTCAACACTAACACAAGTGCGAAAAGCGGTTTTTCAACACTAACACAAGTGCGAAAAGTGTTTTTTCCACACTAATACAAGTGCAAAAGTGGTTTCCTGCACCAACACAAGTGCGAAAAGTGGTTTTTCAACACTAACACAAGTGCGAAAAGTGGTTTTTCAACACTAACACAAGTGCGAAAAGTGGTTTTTCAACACTAACACAAGTGCGAAAAGTGGTTTTTCCACACTAATACAAGTGCAAAAGTGGTTTCCTGCACCAACACAAGTGCGAAAAGTGGTTTTTCAACACTAACACAAGTGCGAAAAGTGGTTTTTCAACACTAACACAAGTGCGAAAAGTGGTTTTCCACACTAATACGAGTGCAAAAGTGGTTTACTGCACCAACACAAGTGCGAAAAGTGTTTTTTCAACACACACAAGTGCGAAAAGTGTTTTTCGCACACTAATACAAGTGCAAAAGTGGTTTCCTGCACCAACACAAGTGCGAAAAGTGGTTTTTCAACACTAACACAAGTGCGAAAAGTGGTTTTTCAACACTAATACAAGTGCAAAAGTGGTTTCCTGCACCAACACAAGTGCGAAAAGTGGTTTTTCAACACTAACACAAGTGCGAAAAGTGGTTTTTCAACGCTAACACAAGTGCGAAAAGTGGTTTTTCAACACTAACACAAGTGTGAAAAGTGATTTTTCAACACTAACACAAGTGCGAAAAGTGTTTTTTCCACACTAATACAAGTGCAAAAGTGGTTTCCTGCACCAACACAAGTGCGAAAAGTGGTTTTTCAACACTAACACAAGTGTGAAAATTGGTTTTTCAACACTAACACAAGTGCGAAAAGTGATTTTTCAACACTAACACAAGTGCGAAAAGTGGTTTTTCAACACTAACACAAGTGCGAAAAGTGGTTTTTCAACACTAACACAAGTGCGAAAAGTGTTTTTTCCACACTAATACAAGTGCAAATGTGGTTTCCTGCACCAACACAAGTGCGAAAAGTGGTTTTTCAACACTAACACAAGTGCGAAAAGTGGTTTTTCAACACTAACACAAGTGCTAAAAGTGGTTTTTCAACACTAACACAAGTGCAAAAAGTGGTTCTTCCACACTAATACAAGTGCAAAAGTGGTTTCCTGCACCAACACAAGTGCGAAAAGTGGTTTTTCAACACTAACACAAGTGCGAAAAGTGGTTTTTCAACACTAACACAAGTGCGAAAAGTGGTTTTTCAACATTAACACAAGTGCGAAAAGTGTTTTTTCCACACTAATACAAGTGCAAAAGTGGTTTCCTGCACCAACACAAGTGCGAAAAGTGGTTTTTCAACACTAACACAAGTGCGAAAAGTGGTTTTTCAACACTAACACAAGTGCGAAAAGTGGTTTTTCCACACTAATACAAGTGCAAAAGTGGTTTCCTGCACCAACACAAGTGCGAAAGGTGGTTTTTCAAAACTAACACAAGTGCAAAAAGTGGTTTTTCAACACTAACACAAGTGCGAAAAGTGGTTTTTCAACACTAACACAAGTGCGAAAAGTGTTTTTTCCACACTAATACAAATGCAAAAGTGGTTTCCTGCACAAACACAAGTGCGAAAAGTGGTTTTTCAACACTAACACAAGTGCGAAAAGTGGTTTTTCAACACTAACACAAGTGCGAAAAGTGTTTTTTCCACACTAATACAAGTGCAAAAGTGGTTTCCTGCACCAACACAAGTGCGAAAAGTGGTTTTTCAACACTAACACAAGTGCGGAAAGTGGTTTTTCAACACTAACACAAGTGCGAAAAGTGGTTTTTCAACACTAACACAAGTGCGAAAAGCGGTTTTTCAACACTAACACAAGTGCGAAAAGTGTTTTTTCCACACTAATACAAGTGCAAAAGTGGTTTCCTGCACCAACACAAGTGCGAAAAGTGGTTTTTCAACACTAACACAAGTGCGAAAAGTGGTTTTTCAACACTAACACAAGTGCGAAAAGTGGTTTTTCAACACTAACACAAGTGCGAAAAGTGGTTTTTCCACACTAATACAAGTGCAAAAGTGGTTTCCTGCACCAACACAAGTGCGAAAAGTGGTTTTTCAACACTAACACAAGTGCGAAAAGTGGTTTTTCAACACTAACACAAGTGCGAAAAGTGGTTTTCCACACTAATACGAGTGCAAAAGTGGTTTACTGCACCAACACAAGTGCGAAAAGTGTTTTTTCAACACACACAAGTGCGAAAAGTGTTTTTCGCACACTAATACAAGTGCAAAAGTGGTTTCCTGCACCAACACAAGTGCGAAAAGTGGTTTTTCAACACTAACACAAGTGCGAAAAGTGGTTTTTCAACACTAATACAAGTGCAAAAGTGGTTTCCTGCACCAACACAAGTGCGAAAAGTGGTTTTTCAACACTAACACAAGTGCGAAAAGTGGTTTTTCAACGCTAACACAAGTGCGAAAAGTGGTTTTTCAACACTAACACAAGTGTGAAAAGTGATTTTTCAACACTAACACAAGTGCGAAAAGTGTTTTTTCCACACTAATACAAGTGCAAAAGTGGTTTCCTGCACCAACACAAGTGCGAAAAGTGGTTTTTCAACACTAACACAAGTGTGAAAATTGGTTTTTCAACACTAACACAAGTGCGAAAAGTGATTTTTCAACACTAACACAAGTGCGAAAAGTGATTTTTCAACACTAACACAAGTGCGAAAAGTGGTTTTTCCACACTAATACAAGTGCAAAAGTGGTTTCCTGCACCAACACAAGTGCGAAAAGTGGTTTTTCAACACTAACACAAGTGCGAAAAGTGGTTTTTCAACACTAACACAAGTGCGAAAAGTAGTTTTTCAACACTAACACAAGTGTGAAAAGTGTTTTTTCCACACTAATACAAGTGCAAAAGTGGTTTCCTGCACCAACACAAGTGCAAAAAGTGGTTTTTCAACACTAACACAAGTGTGAAAAGTGGTTTTTCAACACTAACACAAGTGCAAAAAGTGATTTTTCAACACTAACACAAGTGCGAAAAGTGGTTTTTCCACACTAATACAAGTGCAAAAGTGGTTTCCTGCACCAACACAAGTGCGAAAAGTGGTTTTTCAACACTAACACAAGTGCGAAAAGTGGTTTTTCAACGCTAACACAAGTGCGAAAAGTGGTTTTTCAACACTAACACAAGTGTGAAAAGTGTTTTTTCCACACTAATACAAGTGCAAAAGTGGTTTCCTGCACCAACACAAGTGCAAAAAGTGGTTTTTCAACACTAACACAAGTGCGAAAAGTGGTTTTTCAACACTAACACAAGTGCAAAAAGTGGTTTTTCCACACTAATACAAGTGCAAAAGTGGTTTCCTGCACCAACACAAGTGCGAAAAGTGGTTTTTCAACACTAACACAAGTGCGAAAAGTGGTTTTTCAACACTAACACAAGTGCGAAAAGTGGTTTTTCAACACTAATACAAGTGCGAAAAGTGGTTTTCCACACCAATACAAGTGCAAAAGGGGTTTGCTGCACCAACACAAGTGCGAAAAGTGGTTTTCAACAC
This sequence comes from Myxine glutinosa, assembly GCF_964187855.1. Taxonomy (NCBI): domain Eukaryota; kingdom Metazoa; phylum Chordata; class Myxini; order Myxiniformes; family Myxinidae; genus Myxine; species Myxine glutinosa. The sequence continues at coordinate 61,435 of NW_027617743.1, forward strand.
TAACACAAGTGCGAAAAGTGGTTTTTCAACACTAACACAAGTGCGAAAAGTGGTTTTTCCACACTAATACAAGTGCAAAAGTGGTTTCCTGCACCAACACAAGTGCGAAAAGTGGTTTTTCAACACTAACACAAGTGCGAAAAGTGGTTTTTCAACACTAACACAAGTGCGAAAAGTGGTTTTTCAACACTATCACAAGTGCAAAAAGTGTTTTTTCCACACTAATACAAGTACAAAAGTGGTTTCCTGCACCAACACAAGTGCGAAAAGTGGTTTTTCAACACTAACACAAGTGCGAAAAGTGGTTTTTCAACACTAACACAAGTGCGAAAAGTGGTTTTTCAACACTAACAAAAGTGCAAAAAGTGTTTTTTCCACACTAATACAAGTGCAAAAGTGGTTTCCTGCACCAACACAAGTGCGAAAAGTGGTTTTTCAACACTAACACAAGTGCGAAAAGTGGTTTTTCAACACTAACACAAGTGCGAAAAGTGGTTTTTCAACACTAACACAAGTGCGAAAAGTGGTTTTTCAACACTAACACAAGTGCGAAAAGTGTTTTTTCCACACTAATACAAGTGCAAATGTGGTTTCCTGCACCAACACAAGTGCGAAAAGTGGTTTTTCAACACTAACACAAGTGCGAAAAGTGGTTTTTCAACACTAACACAAGTGCTAAAAGTGGTTTTTCAACACTAACACAAGTGCAAAAAGTGGTTCTTCCACACTAATACAAGTGCAAAAGTGGTTTCCTGCACCAACACAAGTGCGAAAAGTGGTTTTTCAACACTAACACAAGTGCGAAAAGTGGTTTTTCAACACTAACACAAGTGCGAAAAGTGGTTTTTCAACATTAACACAAGTGCGAAAAGTGTTTTTTCCACACTAATACAAGTGCAAAAGTGGTTTCCTGCACCAACACAAGTGCGAAAAGTGGTTTTTCAACACTAACACAAGTGCGAAAAGTGGTTTTTCAACACTAACACAAGTGCGAAAAGTGGTTTTTCCACACTAATACAAGTGCAAAAGTGGTTTCCTGCACCAACACAAGTGCGAAAGGTGGTTTTTCAAAACTAACACAAGTGCAAAAAGTGGTTTTTCAACACTAACACAAGTGCGAAAAGTGGTTTTTCAACACTAACACAAGTGCGAAAAGTGTTTTTTCCACACTAATACAAATGCAAAAGTGGTTTCCTGCACAAACACAAGTGCGAAAAGTGGTTTTTCAACACTAACAGAAGTGCGAAAAGTGGTTTTTCAACACTAACACAAGTGCGAAAAGTGTTTTTTCCACACTAATACAAGTGCAAAAGTGGTTTCCTGCACCAACACAAGTGCGAAAAGTGGTTTTTCAACACTAACACAAGTGCGGAAAGTGGTTTTTCAACACTAACACAAGTGCGAAAAGTGGTTTTTCAACACTAACACAAGTGCGAAAAGTGGTTTTTCAACACTAACACAAGTGCGAAAAGTGTTTTTCCACACTAATACAAGTGCAAAAGTGGTTTCCTGCACCAACACAAGTGCGAAAAGTGGTTTTTCAACACTAACACAAGTGCGAAAAGTGGTTTTTCAACACTAACACAAGTGCGAAAAGTGGTTTTTCAACACTAACACAAGTGCGAAAAGTGGTTTTTCCACACTAATACAAGTGCAAAAGTGGTTTCCTGCACCAACACAAGTGCGAAAAGTGGTTTTTCAACACTAACACAAGTGCGAAAAGTGGTTTTTCAACACTAACACAAGTGCGAAAAGTGGTTTTCCACACTAATACAAGTGCAAAAGTGGTTTACTGCACCAACACAAGTGCGAAAAGTGGTTTTTCAACACTAACACAAGTGTGAAAAGTGGTTTTTCAACACTAACACAAGTGCGAAAAGTGGTTTTTCAACACTAACACAAGTGTGAAAAGTGTTTTTTCCACACTAATACAAGTGCAAAAGTGGTTTCCTGCACCAACACAAGTGCGAAAAGTGGTTTTTCAACACTAACACAAGTGCGAAAAGTGGTTTTTCCACACTAATACAAGTGCGAAAAGTGGTTTTTCAAGACTAACACAAGTGCGAAAAGTGGTTTTTCAACACTATCACAAGTTCAAAAAGTGTTTTTTCCACACTAATACAAGTGCAAAAGTGGTTTCCTGCACCAACACAAGTGCGAAAAGTGGTTTTTCAACACTAACACAAGTGCGAAAAGTGGTTTTTCAACACTATCACAAGTGCAAAAAGTGTTTTTTCCACACTAATACAAGTGCAAAAGTGGTTTCCTGCACCAACACAAGTGTGAAAAGTGGTTTTTCAACACTAACACAAGTGCGAAAAGTGGTTTTTCAACACTAACACAAGTGCGAAAAGTGGTTTTTCAACACTAACACAAGTGCGAAAAGTGGTTTTTCCACACTAATACAAGTGCAAAAGTGGTTTCCTGCACCAACACAAGTGCGAAAAGTGGTTTTTCAACACTAACACAAGTGCGAAAAGTGGTTTTTCAAGACTAACACAAGTGCGAAAAGTGGTTTTTCAACACTATCACAAGTGCAAAAAGTGTTTTTTCCACACTAATACAAGTGCAAAAGTGGTTTCCTGCACCAACACAAGTGCGAAAAGTGGTTTTTCAACACTAACACAAGTGCGAAAAGTGGTTTTTCAACACTATCACAAGTGCAAAAAGTGTTTTTTCCACACTTATACAAGTGCAAAAGTGGTTTCCTGCACCAACACATGTGCGAAAAGTGGTTTTTCAACACTAACACAAGTGCGAAAAGTGGTTTTTCAACACTAACAAAAGTGCGAAAAGTGTTTTTGCCACACTAATACAAGTGCAAAAGTGGTTTCCTGCACCAACACAAGTGCGAAAAGTGGTTTTTCAACACTAACACAAGTGCGAAAAGTGGTTTTTCAACACTAACACAAGTGCGAAAAGTGGTTTTCCACACTAATACAAGTGCAAAAGTGGTTTCCTGCACCAACACAAGTGCGAAAAGTGGTTTTTCAACACTAACACAAGTGCAAAAAGTGGTTTTTCAACACTAACACAAGTGTGAAAAGTGTTTTTTCCACACTAATACAAGTGCAAAAGTGGTTTCCTGCACCAACACAAATGCGAAAAGTGGTTTTTCAACACTAACACAAGTGTGAAAAGTGGTTTTTCAACACTAACACAAGTGCGAAAAGTGATTTTTCAACACTAACACAAGTGCGAAAAGTGGTTTTCCACACTAATACAAGTGCAAAAGTGGTTTCCTGCACCAACACATGTGCGAAAAGTGGTTTTTCAACACTAACACAAGTGCGAAAAGTGGTTTTTCAACACTAACACAAGTGCGAAAAGTAGTTTTTCAACACTAACACAAGTGTGAAAAGTGTTTTTTCCACACTAATACAAGTGCAAAAGTGGTTTCCTGCACCAACACAAGTGCAAAAAGTGGTTTTTCAACACTAACACAAGTGCGAAAAGTGGTTTTTCCACACTAATACAAGTGCAAAAGTGGTTTCCTGCACCAACACAAGTGCGAAAAGTGGTTTATCAACACTAACACAAGTGCGAAAAGTGGTTTTTCAACACTAACACAAGTGCGAAAAGTGGTTTTTCAACACTAACACAAGTGCGAAAAGTGGTTTTCCACACTAATACAAGTGCAAAAGTGGTTTCCTGCACCAACACAAGTGCGAAAAGTGGTTTTTCAACACTAACACAAGTGCGAAAAGTGGTTTTTCAACACTAACACAAGAGTGAAAAGTGTTTTTTCCACACTAATACAAGTGCAAAAGTGGTTTCCTGCACCAACACAAGTGCGAAAAGTGGTTTTTCAACACTAACACAAGTGTGAAAAGTGGTTTTTCAACACTAACACAAGTGCGAAAAGTGATTTTTCAACACTAACACAAGTGCGAAAAGTGATTTTTCAACACTAACACAAGTGCGAAAAGTGGTTTTTCCACACTAATACAAGTGCAAAAGTGGTTTCCTGCACCAACACAAGTGCGAAAAGTGGTTTTTCAACACTAACACAAGTGCGAAAAGTGGTTTTTCAACACTAACACAAGTGCGAAAAGTGGTTTTTCAACACTAACACAAGTGTGAAAAGTGTTTTTTCCACACTAATACAAGTGCAAAAGTGGTTTCCTGCACCAACACAAGTGCAAAAAGTGGTTTTTCAACACTAACACAAGTGCGAAAAGTGGTTTTTCAACACTAACACAAGTGCGAAAAGTGGTTTTTCCACACTAATACAAGTGCAAAAGTGGTTTCCTGCACCAACACAAGTGCGAAAAGTGGTTTTTCAACACTAACACAAGTGCGAAAAGTGGTTTTTCAACACTAACACAAGTGTGAAAAGTGGTTTTTCAACACTAACACAAGTGCGAAAAGTGTTTTTTCCACACTAATACAAGTGCAAAAGTGGTTTCCTGCACCAACACAAGTGCGAAAAGTGGTTTTTCAACACTAACACAAGTGCGAAAAGTGGTTTTTCAAGACTAACACAAGTGCGAAAAGTGGTTTTTCAACACTATCACAAGTGCAAAAAGTGTTTTTTCCACACTAATACAAGTGCAAAAGTGGTTTCCTGCACCAACACAAGTGCGAAAAGTGGTTTTTCAACACTAACACAAGTGCGAAAAGTGGTTTTTCAACACTATCACAAGTGCAAAAAGTGTTTTTTCCACACTTATACAAGTGCAAAAGTGGTTTCCTGCACCAACACATGTGCGAAAAGTGGTTTTTCAACACTAACACAAGTGCGAAAAGTGGTTTTTCAACACTAACAAAAGTGCGAAAAGTGTTTTTGCCACACTAATACAAGTGCAAAAGTGGTTTCCTGCACCAACACAAGTGCGAAAAGTGGTTTTTCAACACTAACACAAGTGCGAAAAGTGGTTTTTCAACACTAACACAAGTGCGAAAAGTGGTTTTCCACACTAATACAAGTGCAAAAGTGGTTTCCTGCACCAACACAAGTGCGAAAAGTGGTTTTTCAACACTAACACAAGTGCGAAAAGTGGTTTTTCAACACTAACACAAGTGTGAAAAGTGTTTTTTCCACACTAATACAAGTGCAAAAGTGGTTTCCTGCACCAACACAAATGCGAAAAGTGGTTTTTCAACACTAACACAAGTGTGAAAAGTGGTTTTTCAACACTAACACAAGTGCGAAAAGTGATTTTTCAACACTAACACAAGTGCGAAAAGTGGTTTTCCACACTAATACAAGTGCAAAAGTGGTTTCCTGCACCAACACATGTGCGAAAAGTGGTTTTTCAACACTAACACAAGTGCGAAAAGTGGTTTTTCAACACTAACACAAGTGCGAAAAGTAGTTTTTCAACACTAACACAAGTGTGAAAAGTGTTTTTTCCACACTAATACAAGTGCAAAAGTGGTTTCCTGCACCAACACAAGTGCAAAAAGTGGTTTTTCAACACTAACACAAGTGCGAAAAGTGGTTTTTCCACACTAATACAAGTGCAAAAGTGGTTTCCTGCACCAACACAAGTGCGAAAAGTGGTTTTTCAACACTAACACAAGTGCGAAAAGTGGTTTTTCAACACTAACACAAGTGCGAAAAGTGGTTTTTCAACACTAACACAAGTGCGAAAAGTGGTTTTCCACACTAATACAAGTGCAAAAGTGGTTTCCTGCACCAACACAAGTGCGAAAAGTGGTTTTTCAACACTAACACAAGTGCGAAAAGTGGTTTTTCAACACTAACACAAGAGTGAAAAGTGTTTTTTCCACACTAATACAAGTGCAAAAGTGGTTTCCTGCACCAACACAAGTGCGAAAAGTGGTTTTTCAACACTAACACAAGTGCGAAAAGTGGTTTTTCAACACTAACACAAGTGCGAAAAGTGGTTTTTCAACACTAACACAAGTGTGAAAAGTGTTTTTTCCACACTAATACAAGTGCAAAAGTGGTTTCCTGCACCAACACAAGTGCAAAAAGTGGTTTTTCAACACTAACACAAGTGCGAAAAGTGGTTTTTCAACACTAACACAAGTGCGAAAAGTGGTTTTTCCACACTAATACAAGTGCAAAAGTGGATTCCTGCACCAACACAAGTGCGAAAAGTGGTTTTTCAACACTAACACAAGTGCGAAAAGTGGTTTTTCAACACTAACACAAGTGTGAAAAGTGGTTTTTCAACACTAACACAAGTGCGAAAAGTGTTTTTTCCACACTAATACAAGTGCAAAAGTGGTTTCCTGCACCAACACAAGTGCGAAAAGTGGTTTTTCAACACTAACACAAGTGCGAAAAGTTGTTTTTCAACACTAACACAAGTGCGAAAAGTGGTTTTTCCACACTAATACAAGTGCAAAAGTGGTTTCCTGCACCAACACAAGTGCGAAAAGTGGTTTTTCAACACTAACACAAATGCGAAAAGTGGTTTTTCAACACTAACACAAGTGCGAAAAGGGGTTTTTCAACACTAACACAAGTGCGAAAAGTGGTTTTTCAACACTAATACAAGTGCGAAAAGTGGTTTTCCACACCAATACAAGTGCAAAAGGGGTTTGCTGCACCAACACAAGTGCGAAAAGTGGTTTTCAACACTAACACAAGTGCGAAAAGTGGTTTTTCAACACTAACACAAGTGCGAAAAGTGGTTTTTCCACACTAATACAAGTGCAAAAGTGGTTTCCTGCACCAACACAAGTGCGAAAAGTGGTTTTTTCAACACTAACACAAGTGCGAAAAGTGGTTTTTCAACACTAACACAAGTGCGAAAAGTGGTTTTTCAACACTATCACAAGTGCAAAAAGTGTTTTTCCCACACTAATACAAGTACAAAAGTGGTTTCCTGCACCAACACAAGTGCGAAAAGTGGTTTTTCAACACTAACACAAGTGCGAAAAGTGGTTTTTCAACACTAACACAAGTGCGAAAAGTGGTTTTTCAACACTAACAAAAGTGCAAAAAGTGTTTTTTCCACACTAATACAAGTGCAAAAGTGGTTTCCTGCACCAACACAAGTGCGAAAAGTGGTTTTTCAACACTAACACAAGTGCGAAAAGTGGTTTTTCAACACTAACACAAGTGCGAAAAGTGGTTTTTCAACACTAACACAAGTGCGAAAAGTGGTTTTTCAACACTAACACAAGTGCGAAAAGTGGTTTTTCAACACTAACACAAGTGCGAAAAGTGGTTATTCAACACTAACACAAGTGCGAAAAGTGGTTTTTCAACACTAACACAAGTGCGAAAAGTGGTTTTTCAACACTAACACAAGTGCGAAAAGTGTTTTTTCCACACTAATACAAGTGCAAATGTGGTTTCCTGCACCAACACAAGTGCGAAAAGTGGTTTTTCAACACTAACACAAGTGCGAAAAGTGGTTTTTCAACACTAACACAAGTGCTAAAAGTGGTTTTTCAACACTAACACAAGTGCAAAAAGTGGTTCTTCCACACTAATACAAGTGCAAAAGTGGTTTCCTGCACCAACACAAGTGCGAAAAGTGGTTTTTCAACACTAACACAAGTGCGAAAAGTGGTTTTTCAACACTAACACAAGTGCGAAAAGTGGTTTTTCAACATTAACACAAGTGCGAAAAGTGTTTTTTCCACACTAATACAAGTGCAAAAGTGGTTTCCTGCACCAACACAAGTGCGAAAAGTGGTTTTTCAACACTAACACAAGTGCGAAAAGTGGTTTTTCAACACTAACACAAGTGCGAAAAGTGGTTTTTCCACACTAATACAAGTGCAAAAGTGGTTTCCTGCACCAACACAAGTGCGAAAGGTGGTTTTTCAAAACTAACACAAGTGCGAAAAGTGGTTTTTCAACACTAACACAAGTGCGAAAAGTGGTTTTTCAACACTAACACAAGTGCGAAAAGTGGTTTTTCCACACTAATACAAGTGCAAAAGTGGTTTCCTGCACCAACACAAGTGCGAAAAGTGGTTTTTCAACACTAACACAAGTGCGAAAAGTGGTTTTTCAACACTAACACAAGTGCGAAAAGTGGTTTTCCACACTAATACAAGTGCAAAAGTGGTTTCCTGCACCAACACAAGTGTGAAAAGTGGTTTTTCAACACTAACACAAGTGTGAAAAGTGGTTTTTCAACACTAACACAAATGCGAAAAGTGGTTTTTCAACACTAACACAAGTGCGAAAAGTGGTTTTTCAACACTAACACAAGTGTGAAAAGTGTTTTTTCCACACTAATACAAGTGCAAAAGTGGTTTCCTGCACCAACACAAGTGCGAAAAGTGGTTTTTCAACACTAACACAAGTGCGAAAAGTGGTTTTTCCACACTAATACAAGTGCGAAAAGTGGTTTTTCAAGACAAACACAAGTGCGAAAAGTGGTTTTTCAACACTATCACAAGTGCAAAAAGTGTTTTTTCCACACTAATACAAGTGCAAAAGTGGTTTCCTGCACCAACACAAGTGCGAAAAGTGGTTTTTCAACACTAACACAAGTGCGAAAAGTGGTTTTTCAACACTATCACAAGTGCAAAAAGTGTTTTTTCCACACTAATACAAGTGCAAAAGTGGTTTCCTGCACCAACACAAGTGTGAAAAGTGGTTTTTCAACACTAACACAAGTGCGAAAAGTGGTTTTTCAACACTAACACAAGTGCGAAAAGTGGTTTTTCAACACTAACACAAGTGCGAAAAGTGGTTTTTCAACACTAACACAAGTGTGAAAAGTGTTTTTTCCACACTAATACAAGTGCAAAAGTGGTTTCCTGCACCAACACAAGTGCGAAAAGTGGTTTTTCAACACTAACACAAGTGCGAAAAGTGGTTTTTCAACACTAACAAAAGTGCAAAAAGTGTTTTTTCCACACTAATACAAGTGCAAAAGTGGTTTCCTGCACCAACACAAGTGCGAAAAGTGGTTTTTCAACACTAACACAAGTGCGAAAAGTGGTTTTTCAGCACTAACACAAGTGCGAAAAGTGGTTTTTCAACACTAACACAAGTGCGAAAAGTGGTTTTTCAACACTAACACAAGTGCGAAAAGTGGTTTTTCAACACTAACACAAGTGCGAAAAGTGGTTATTCAACACTAACACAAGTGCGAAAAGTGGTTTTTCAACACTAACACAAGTGCGAAAAGTGGTTTTTCAACACTAACACAAGTGCGAAAAGTGTTTTTTCCACACTAATACAAGTGCAAATGTGGTTTCCTGCACCAACACAAGTGCGAAAAGTGGTTTTTCAACACTAACACAAGTGCGAAAAGTGGTTTTTCAACACTAACACAAGTGCTAAAAGTGGTTTTTCAACACTAACACAAGTGCAAAAAGTGGTTCTTCCACACTAATACAAGTGCAAAAGTGGTTTCCTGCACCAACACAAGTGCGAAAAGTGGTTTTTCAACACTAACACAAGTGCGAAAAGTGGTTTTTCAACACTAACACAAGTGCGAAAAGTGGTTTTTCAACATTAACACAAGTGCGAAAAGTGTTTTTTCCACACTAATACAAGTGCAAAAGTGGTTTCCTGCACCAACACAAGTGCGAAAAGTGGTTTTTCAACACTAACACAAGTGCGAAAAGTGGTTTTTCAACACTAACACAAGTGCGAAAAGTGGTTTTTCCACACTAATACAAGTGCAAAAGTGGTTTCCTGCACCAACACAAGTGCGAAAGGTGGTTTTTCAAAACTAACACAAGTGCGAAAAGTGGTTTTTCAACACTAACACAAGTGCGAAAAGTGGTTTTTCAACACTAACACAAGTGCGAAAAGTGGTTTTTCCACACTAATACAAGTGCAAAAGTGGTTTCCTGCACCAACACAAGTGCGAAAAGTGGTTTTTCAACACTAACACAAGTGCGAAAAGTGGGTTTTCAACACTAACAAAAGTGCGAAAAGTGGTTTTCCACACTAATACAAGTGCAAAAGTGGTTTCCTGCACCAACACAAGTGTGAAAAGTGGTTTTTCAACACTAACACAAGTGTGAAAAGTGGTTTTTCAACACTAACACAAGTGCGAAAAGTGGTTTTTCAACACTAACACAAGTGCGAAAAGTGGTTTTTCAACACTAACACAAGTGTGAAAAGTGTTTTTTCCACACTAACACAAGTGCAAAAGTGGTTTCCTGCACCAACACAAGTGCGAAAAGTGGTTTTTCAACACTAACACAAGTGCGAAAAGTGGTTTTTCCACACTAATACAAGTGCAAAAAGTGGTTTTTCAAGACAAACACAAGTGCGAAAAGTGGTTTTTCAACACTATCACAAGTGCAAAAAGTGTTTTTTCCACACTAATACAAGTGCAAAAGTGGTTTCCTGCACCAACACAAGTGCAAAAAGTGGTTTTTCAACACTAACACAAGTGCGAAAAGTGGTTTTTCAACACTATCACAAGTGCAAAAAGTGTTTTTTCCACACTAATACAAGTGCAAAAGTGGTTTCCTGCACCAACACAAGTGTGAAAAGTGGTTTTTCAACACTAACACAAGTGCGAAAAGTGGTTTTTCAACACTAACACAAGTGCGAAAAGTGGTTTTTCAACACTAACACAAGTGCGAAAAGTGGTTTTTCCACACTAATACAAGTGCAAAAGTGGTTTCCTGCACCAACACAAGTGCGAAAAGTGGTTTTTCAACACTAACACAAGTGCGAAAAGTGGTTTTTCAAGACTAACACAAGTGCGAAAAGTGGTTTTTCAACACTATCACAAGTGCAAAAAGTGTTTTTTCCACACTAATACAAGTGCAAAAGTGGTTTCCTGCACCAACACAAGTGCGAAAAGTGGTTTTTCAACACTAACACAAGTGCGAAAAGTGGTTTTTCAACACTATCACAAGTGCAAAAAGTGTTTTTTCCACACTAATACAAGTGCAAAAGTGGTTTCCTGCACCAACACATGTGCGAAAAGTGGTTTTTCAACACTAACACAAGTGCGAAAAGTGGTTTTTCAACACTAACAAAAGTGCGAAAAGTGTTTTTGCCACACTAATACAAGTGCAAAAGTGGTTTCCTGCACCAACACAAGTGCGAAAAGTGGTTTTTCAACACTAACACAAGTGCGAAAAGTGGTTTTTCAACACTAACACAAGTGCGAAAAGTGGTTTTCCACACTAATACAAGTGCAAAAGTGGTTTCCTGCACCAACACAAGTGCGAAAAGTGGTTTTTCAACACTAACACAAGTGCGAAAAGTGGTTTTTCAACACTAACACAAGTGCGAAAAGTGGTTTTTCAACATTAACACAAGTGCGAAAAGTGTTTTTTCCACACTAATACAAGTGCAAAAGTGGTTTCCTGCACCAACACAAGTGCGAAAAGTGGTTTTTCAACACTAACACAAGTGCGAAAAGTGGTTTTTCAACACTAACACAAGTGCGAAAAGTGGTTTTTCCACACTAATACAAGTGCAAAAGTGGTTTCCTGCACCAACACAAGTGCGAAAGGTGGTTTTTCAAAACTAACACAAGTGCGAAAAGTGGTTTTTCAACACTAACACAAGTGCGAAAAGTGGTTTTTCAACACTAACACAAGTGCGAAAAGTGGTTTTTCCACACTAATACAAGTGCAAAAGTGGTTTCCTGCACCAACACAAGTGCGAAAAGTGGTTTTTCAACACTAACACAAGTGCGAAAAGTGGTTTTTCAACACTAACACAAGTGCGAAAAGTGGTTTTCCACACTAATACAAGTGCAAAAGTGGTTTCCTGCACCAACACAAGTGCGAAAAGTGGTTTTTCAACACTAACACAAGTGCGAAAAGTGGTTTTTCAACACTAACACAAGTGTGAAAAGTGGTTTTTCAACACTAACACAAGTGCGAAAAGTGTTTTTTCCACACTAATACAAGTGCAAAAGTGATTCCTGCACCAACACAAGTGCGAAAAGTGGTTTTTCAACACTAACACAAGTGCGAAAAGTGGTTTTTCAACTCTAACACAAGTGCGAAAAGTGGTTTTTCAACTCTAACACAAGTGCGAAAAGTGGTTTTCCACACTAATACAAGTGCAAAAGTGGTTTCCTGCACCAACACAAGTGCGAAAAGTGATTTTTCAACACTAACACAAGTGCGAAAAGTGATTTTTCAACACTAACACAAGTGCGAAAAGTGGTTTTTCCACACTAATACAAGTGCAAAAGTGGTTTCCTGCACCAACACAAGTGCGAAAAGTGGTTTTTCAACACTAACACAAGTGCGAAAAGTGGTTTTTCAACACTAACACAAGTGCGAAAAGTGGTTTTTCAACACTAACACAAGTGTGAAAAGTATTTTTTCCACACTAATACAAGTGCAAAAGTGGTTTCCTGCACCAACACAAGTGCAAAAAGTGGTTTTTCAACACTAACACAAGTGCGAAAAGTGGTTTTTCAACACTAACACAAGTGCGAAAAGTGGTTTTTCCACACTAATACAAGTGCAAAAGTGGTTTCCTGCACCAACACAAGTGCGAAAAGTGGTTTTTCAACACTAACACAAGTGCGAAAAGTGGTTTTTCAACACTAACACAAGTGTGAAAAGTGGTTTTTCAACACTAACACAAGTGCGAAAAGTGTTTTTTCCACACTAATACAAGTGCAAAAGTGGTTTCCTGCACCAACACAAGTGCGAAAAGTGGTTTTTCAACACTAACACAAGTGCGAAAAGTTGTTTTTCAACACTAACACAAGTGCGAAAAGTGGTTTTTCCACACTAATACAAGTGCAAAAGTGGTTTCCTGCACCAACACAAGTGCGAAAAGTGGTTTTTCAACACTAACACAAGTGCGAAAAGTGGTTTTTCAACACTAACACAAGTGCGAAAAGTGGTTTTTCAACACTAACACAAGTGCGAAAAGTGGTTTTTCCACACTAATACAAGTGCAAAAGTGGTTTCCTGCACCAACACAAGTGCAAAAAGTGGTTTTTCAACACTAACACAAGTGCGAAAAGTGGTTTTTCAACACTAACACAAGTGCGAAAAGTGGATTTCCACACTAATACAAGTGCAAAAGTGGTTTCCTGCACCAACACAAGTGCGAAAAGTGGTTTTTCAACACTAACACAAGTGCGAAAAGTGGTTTTTCAACACTAACACAAGTGCGAAAAGTGGTTTTTCAACACTAACACAAGTGCGAAAAGTGGTTTTTCAACACTAACACAAGTGCGAAAAGTGGTTTTTCCACACTAATACAAGTGCACAAGTGGTTTCCTGCACCAACACAAGTGCGAAAAGTGGTTTTTCAACACTAACACAAGTGCGAAAAGTGGTTTTTCAACACTAACACAAGTGTGAAAAGTGGTTTTTCAACACTAACACAAGTGCGAAAAGTGTTTTTTCCACACTAATACAAGTGCAAAAGTGTTTTCCTGCACCAACACAAGTGCGAAAAGTGGTTTTTCAACACTAACACAAGTGCGAAAAGTTGTTTTTCAACACTAACACAAGTGCGAAAAGTGGTTTTTCCACACTAATACAAGTGCAAAAGTGGTTTCCTGCACCAACACAAGTGCGAAAAGTGGTTTTTCAACACTAACACAAATGCGAAAAGTGGTTTTTCAACACTAACACAAGTGCGAAAAGGGGTTTTTCAACACTAACACAAGTGCGAAAAGTGGTTTTTCAACACTAATACAAGTGCGAAAAGTGGTTTTCCACACCAATACAAGTGCAAAAGGGGTTTGCTGCACCAACACAAGTGCGAAAAGTGGTTTTCAACACTAACACAAGTGCGAAAAGTGGTTTTTCAACACTAACACAAGTGCGAAAAGTGGTTTTTCCACACTAATACAAGTGCAAAAGTGGTTTCCTGCACCAACACAAGTGCGAAAAGTGGTTTTTTCAACACTAACACAAGTGCGAAAAGTGGTTTTTCAACACTAACACAAGTGCGAAAAGTGGTTTTTCAACACTATCACAAGTGCAAAAAGTGTTTTTCCCACACTAATACAAGTACAAAAGTGGTTTCCTGCACCAACACAAGTGCGAAAAGTGGTTTTTCAACACTAACACAAGTGCGAAAAGTGGTTTTTCAACACTAACACAAGTGCGAAAAGTGGTTTTTCAACACTAACAAAAGTGCAAAAAGTGTTTTTTCCACACTAATACAAGTGCAAAAGTGGTTTCCTGCACCAACACAAGTGCGAAAAGTGGTTTTTCAACACTAACACAAGTGCGAAAAGTGGTTTTTCAACACTAACACAAGTGCGAAAAGTGGTTTTTCAACACTAACACAAGTGCGAAAAGTGGTTTTTCAACACTAACACAAGTGCGAAAAGTGGTTTTTCAACACTAACACAAGTGCGAAAAGTGGTTATTCAACACTAACACAAGTGCGAAAAGTGGTTTTTCAACACTAACACAAGTGCGAAAAGTGGTTTTTCAACACTAACACAAGTGCGAAAAGTGTTTTTTCCACACTAATACAAGTGCAAATGTGGTTTCCTGCACCAACACAAGTGCGAAAAGTGGTTTTTCAAGACAAACACAAGTGCGAAAAGTGGTTTTCCACACTAATACAAGTGCAAAAGTGGTTTCCTGCACCAACACAAGTGCGAAAAGTGGTTTTTCAAGACAAACACAAGTGCGAAAAGTGGTTTTCCACACTAATACAAGTGCAAAAGTGGTTTCCTGCACCAACACAAGTGTGAAAAGTGGTTTTTCAACACTAACACAAGTGTGAAAAGTGGTTTTTCAACACTAACACAAGTGCGAAAAGTGGTTTTTCAACACTAATACAAGTGCGAAAAGTGGTTTTTCAAGACAAACACAAGTGCGAAAAGTGGTTTTTCAACACTATCACAAGTGCAAAAAGTGTTTTTTCCACACTAATACAAGTGCAAAAGTGGTTTCCTGCACCAACACAAGTGCGAAAAGTGGTTTTTCAACACTAACACAAGTGCGAAAAGTGGTTTTTCAACACTATCACAAGTGCAAAAAGTGTTTTTTCCACACTAATACAAGTGCAAAAGTGGTTTCCTGCACCAACACAAGTGTGAAAAGTGGTTTTTCAACACTAACACAAGTGCGAAAAGTGGTTTTTCAACACTAACACAAGTGCGAAAAGTGGTTTTTCAACACTAACACAAGTGCGAAAAGTGGTTTTTCAACACTAACACAAGTGTGAAAAGTGTTTTTTCCACACTAATACAAGTGCAAAAGTGGTTTCCTGCACCAACACAAGTGCGAAAAGTGGTTTTTCAACACTAACACAAGTGCGAAAAGTGGTTTTTCCACACTAATACAAGTGCGAAAAGTGGTTTTTCAAGACAAACACAAGTGCGAAAAGTGGTTTTTCAACACTATCACAAGTGCAAAAAGTGTTTTTTCCACACTAATACAAGTGCAAAAGTGGTTTCCTGCACCAACACAAGTGCGAAAAGTGGTTTTTCAACACTAACACAAGTGCGAAAAGTGGTTTTTCAACACTAACAAAAGTGCAAAAAGTGTTTTTTCCACACTAATACAAGTGCAAAAGTGGTTTCCTGCACCAACACAAGTGCGAAAAGTGGTTTTTCAACACTAACACAAGTGCGAAAAGTGGTTTTTCAACACTAACACAAGTGCGAAAAGTGGTTTTTCAACACTAACACAAGTGCGAAAAGTGGTTTTTCAACACTAACACAAGTGCGAAAAGTGGTTTTTCAACACTAACACAAGTGCGAAAAGTGGTTATTCAACACTAACACAAGTGCGAAAAGTGGTTTTTCAACACTAACACAAGTGCGAAAAGTGGTTTTTCAACACTAACACAAGTGCGAAAAGTGTTTTTTCCACACTAATACAAGTGCAAATGTGGTTTCCTGCACCAACACAAGTGCGAAAAGTGGTTTTTCAACACTAACACAAGTGCGAAAAGTGGTTTTTCAACACTAACACAAGTGCTAAAAGTGGTTTTTCAACACTAACACAAGTGCAAAAAGTGGTTCTTCCACACTAATACAAGTGCAAAAGTGGTTTCCTGCACCAACACAAGTGCGAAAAGTGGTTTTTCAACACTAACACAAGTGCGAAAAGTGGTTTTTCAACACTAACACAAGTGCGAAAAGTGGTTTTTCAACATTAACACAAGTGCGAAAAGTGTTTTTTCCACACTAATACAAGTGCAAAAGTGGTTTCCTGCACCAACACAAGTGCGAAAAGTGGTTTTTCAACACTAACACAAGTGCGAAAAGTGGTTTTTCAACACTAACACAAGTGCGAAAAGTGGTTTTTCCACACTAATACAAGTGCAAAAGTGGTTTCCTGCACCAACACAAGTGCGAAAGGTGGTTTTTCAAAACTAACACAAGTGCGAAAAGTGGTTTTTCAACACTAACACAAGTGCGAAAAGTGGTTTTTCAACACTAACACAAGTGCGAAAAGTGGTTTTTCCACACTAATACAAGTGCAAAAGTGGTTTCCTGCACCAACACAAGTGCGAAAAGTGGTTTTTCAACACTAACACAAGTGCGAAAAGTGGTTTTTCAACACTAACACAAGTGCGAAAAGTGGTTTTCCACACTAATACAAGTGCAAAAGTGGTTTCCTGCACCAACACAAGTGTGAAAAGTGGTTTTTCAACACTAACACAAGTGTGAAAAGTGGTTTTTCAACACTAACACAAGTGCGAAAAGTGGTTTTTCAACACTAACACAAGTGCGAAAAGTGGTTTTTCAACACTAACACAAGTGTGAAAAGTGTTTTTTCCACACTAATACAAGTGCAAAAGTGGTTTCCTGCACCAACACAAGTGCGAAAAGTGGTTTTTCAACACTAACACAAGTGCGAAAAGTGGTTTTTCCACACTAATACAAGTGCGAAAAGTGGTTTTTCAAGACAAACACAAGTGCGAAAAGTGGTTTTTCAACACTATCACAAGTGCAAAAAGTGTTTTTTCCACACTAATACAAGTGCAAAAGTGGTTTCCTGCACCAACACAAGTGCGAAAAGTGGTTTTTCAACACTAACACAAGTGCGAAAAGTGGTTTTTCAACACTATCACAAGTGCAAAAAGTGTTTTTTCCACACTAATACAAGTGCAAAAGTGGTTTCCTGCACCAACACAAGTGTGAAAAGTGGTTTTTCAACACTAACACAAGTGCGAAAAGTGGTTTTTCAACACTAACACAAGTGCGAAAAGTGGTTTTTCAACACTAACACAAGTGCGAAAAGTGGTTTTTCCACACTAATACAAGTGCAAAAGTGGTTTCCTGCACCAACACAAGTGCGAAAAGTGGTTTTTCAACACTAACACAAGTGCGAAAAGTGGTTTTTCAAGACTAACACAAGTGCGAAAAGTGGTTTTTCAACACTATCACAAGTGCAAAAAGTGTTTTTTCCACACTAATACAAGTGCAAAAGTGGTTTCCTGCACCAACACAAGTGCGAAAAGTGGTTTTTCAACACTAACACAAGTGCGAAAAGTGGTTTTTCAACACTATCACAAGTGCAAAAAGTGTTTTTTCCACACTAATACAAGTGCAAAAGTGGTTTCCTGCACCAACACATGTGCGAAAAGTGGTTTTTCAACACTAACACAAGTGCGAAAAGTGGTTTTTCAACACTAACAAAAGTGCGAAAAGTGTTTTTGCCACACTAATACAAGTGCAAAAGTGGTTTCCTGCACCAACACAAGTGCGAAAAGTGGTTTTTCAACACTAACACAAGTGCGAAAAGTGGTTTTTCAACACTAACACAAGTGCGAAAAGTGGTTTTCCACACTAATACAAGTGCAAAAGTGGTTTCCTGCACCAACACAAGTGCGAAAAGTGGTTTTTCAACACTAACACAAGTGCGAAAAGTGGTTTTTCAACACTAACACAAGTGTGAAAAGTGTTTTTTCCACACTAATACAAGTGCAAAAGTGGTTTCCTGCACCAACACAAGTGCGAAAAGTGGTTTTTCAACACTAACACAAGTGTGAAAAGTGGTTTTTCAACACTAACACAAGTGCGAAAAGTGATTTTTCAACACTAACACAAGTGCGAAAAGTGGTTTTTCCACACTAATACAAGTGCAAAAGTGGTTTCCTGCACCAACACAGTGCGAAAAGTGGTTTTTCAACACTAACACAAGTGCGAAAAGTGGTTTTTCAACACTAACACAAGTGCGAAAAGTAGTTTTTCAACACTAACACAAGTGTGAAAAGTGTTTTTTCCACACTAATACAAGTGCAAAAGTGGTTTCCTGCACCAACACAAGTGCAAAAAGTGGTTTTTCAACACTAACACAAGTGCGAAAAGTGGTTTTTCAACACTAACACAAGTGCGAAAAGTGGTTTTTCCACACTAATACAAGTGCAAAAGTGGTTTCCTGCACCAACACAAGTGCGAAAAGTGGTTTTTCAACACTAACACAAGTGCGAAAAGTGGTTTTTCAACACTAACACAAGTGTGAAAAGTGGTTTTTCAACACTAACACAAGTGCGAAAAGTGTTTTTTTCCACACTAATACAAGTGCAAAAGTGATTCCTGCACCAACACAAGTGCGAAAAGTGGTTTTTCAACACTAACACAAGTGCGAAAAGTGGTTTTTCAACTCTAACACAAGTGCGAAAAGTGGTTTTTCAACTCTAACACAAGTGCGAAAAGTGGTTTTCCACACTAATACAAGTGCAAAAGTGGTTTCCTGCACCAACACAAGTGCGAAAAGTGATTTTTCAACACTAACACAAGTGCGAAAAGTGATTTTTCAACACTAACACAAGTGCGAAAAGTGGTTTTTCCACACTAATACAAGTGCAAAAGTGGTTTCCTGCACCAACACAAGTGCGAAAAGTGGTTTTTCAACACTAACACAAGTGCGAAAAGTGGTTTTTCAACACTAACACAAGTGCGAAAAGTGGTTTTTCAACACTAACACAAGTGCGAAAAGTGGTTTTTCCACACTAATACAAGTGCAAAAGTGGTTTCCTGCACCAACACAAGTGCGAAAAGTGGTTTTTCAACACTAACACATGTGCGAAAAGTGGTTTTTCAACACTAACACAAGTGCGAAAAGTGGTTTTCCACACTAATACAAGTGCAAAAGTGGTTTCCTGCACCAACACAAGTGTGAAAAGTGGTTTTTCAACACTAACACAAGTGTGAAAAGTGGTTTTTCAACACTAACACAAGTGCGAAAAGTGGTTTTTCAACACTAACACAAGTGCGAAAAGTGGTTTTTCAACACTAACACAAGTGTGAAAAGTGTTTTTTCCACACTAATACAAGTGCAAAAGTGGTTTCCTGCACCAACACAAGTGCGAAAAGTGGTTTTTCAACACTAACACAAGTGCGAAAAGTGGTTTTTCCACACTAATACAAGTGCGAAAAGTGGTTTTCAAGACAAACACAAGTGCGAAAAGTGGTTTTTCAACACTATCACAAGTGCAAAAAGTGTTTTTTCCACACTAATACAAGTGCAAAAGTGGTTTCCTGCACCAACACAAGTGCGAAAAGTGGTTTTTCAACACTAACACAAGTGCGAAAAGTGGTTTTTCAACACTATCACAAGTGCAAAAAGTGTTTTTTCCACACTAATACAAGTGCAAAAGTGGTTTCCTGCACCAACACAAGTGTGAAAAGTGGTTTTTCAACACTAACACAAGTGCGAAAAGTGGTTTTTCAACACTAACACAAGTGCGAAAAGTGGTTTTTCAACACTAACACAAGTGCGAAAAGTGGTTTTTCAACACTAACACAAGTGTGAAAAGTGTTTTTTCCACACTAATACAAGTGCAAAAGTGGTTTCCTGCACCAACACAAGTGCGAAAAGTGGTTTTTCAACACTAACACAAGTGCGAAAAGTGGTTTTTCCACACTAATACAAGTGCGAAAAGTGGTTTTTCAAGACAAACACAAGTGCGAAAAGTGGTTTTTCAACACTATCACAAGTGCAAAAAGTGTTTTTTCCACACTAATACAAGTGCAAAAGTGGTTTCCTGCACCAACACAAGTGCGAAAAGTGGTTTTTCAACACTAACACAAGTGCGAAAAGTGGTTTTTCAACACTAACAAAAGTGCAAAAAGTGTTTTTTCCACACTAATACAAGTGCAAAAGTGGTTTCCTGCACCAACACAAGTGCGAAAAGTGGTTTTTCAACACTAACACAAGTGCGAAAAGTGGTTTTTCAACACTAACACAAGTGCGAAAAGTGGTTTTTCAACACTAACACAAGTGCGAAAAGTGGTTTTTCAACACTAACACAAGTGCGAAAAGTGGTTTTTCAACACTAACACAAGTGCGAAAAGTGGTTATTCAACACTAACACAAGTGCGAAAAGTGGTTTTTCAACACTAACACAAGTGCGAAAAGTGGTTTTTCAACACTAACACAAGTGCGAAAAGTGTTTTTTCCACACTAATACAAGTGCAAATGTGGTTTCCTGCACCAACACAAGTGCGAAAAGTGGTTTTTCAACACTAACACAAGTGCGAAAAGTGGTTTTTCAACACTAACACAAGTGCTAAAAGTGGTTTTTCAACACTAACACAAGTGCAAAAAGTGGTTCTTCCACACTAATACAAGTGCAAAAGTGGTTTCCTGCACCAACACAAGTGCGAAAAGTGGTTTTTCAACACTAACACAAGTGCGAAAAGTGGTTTTTCAACACTAACACAAGTGCGAAAAGTGGTTTTTCAACATTAACACAAGTGCGAAAAGTGTTTTTTCCACACTAATACAAGTGCAAAAGTGGTTTCCTGCACCAACACAAGTGCGAAAAGTGGTTTTTCAACACTAACACAAGTGCGAAAAGTGGTTTTTCAACACTAACACAAGTGCGAAAAGTGGTTTTTCCACACTAATACAAGTGCAAAAGTGGTTTCCTGCACCAACACAAGTGCGAAAGGTGGTTTTTCAAAACTAACACAAGTGCGAAAAGTGGTTTTTCAACACTAACACAAGTGCGAAAAGTGGTTTTTCAACACTAACACAAGTGCGAAAAGTGGTTTTTCCACACTAATACAAGTGCAAAAGTGGTTTCCTGCACCAACACAAGTGCGAAAAGTGGTTTTTCAACACTAACACAAGTGCGAAAAGTGGTTTTTCAACACTAACAAAAGTGCGAAAAGTGGTTTTCCACACTAATACAAGTGCAAAAGTGGTTTCCTGCACCAACACAAGTGTGAAAAGTGGTTTTTCAACACTAACACAAGTGTGAAAAGTGGTTTTTCAACACTAACACAAGTGCGAAAAGTGGTTTTTCAACACTAACACAAGTGCGAAAAGTGGTTTTTCAACACTAACACAAGTGTGAAAAGTGTTTTTTCCACACTAATACAAGTGCAAAAGTGGTTTCCTGCACCAACACAAGTGCGAAAAGTGGTTTTTCAACACTAACACAAGTGCGAAAAGTGGTTTTTCCACACTAATACAAGTGCGAAAAGTGGTTTTTCAAGACAAACACAAGTGCGAAAAGTGGTTTTTCAACACTATCACAAGTGCAAAAAGTGTTTTTTCCACACTAATACAAGTGCAAAAGTGGTTTCCTGCACCAACACAAGTGCAAAAAGTGGTTTTTCAACACTAACACAAGTGCGAAAAGTGGTTTTTCAACACTATCACAAGTGCAAAAAGTGTTTTTTCCACACTAATACAAGTGCAAAAGTGGTTTCCTGCACCAACACAAGTGTGAAAAGTGGTTTTTCAACACTAACACAAGTGCGAAAAGTGGTTTTTCAACACTAACACAAGTGCGAAAAGTGGTTTTTCAACACTAACACAAGTGCGAAAAGTGGTTTTTCCACACTAATACAAGTGCAAAAGTGGTTTCCTGCACCAACACAAGTGCGAAAAGTGGTTTTTCAACACTAACACAAGTGCGAAAAGTGGTTTTTCAAGACTAACACAAGTGCGAAAAGTGGTTTTTCAACACTATCACAAGTGCAAAAAGTGTTTTTTCCACACTAATACAAGTGCAAAAGTGGTTTCCTGCACCAACACAAGTGCGAAAAGTGGTTTTTCAACACTAACACAAGTGCGAAAAGTGGTTTTTCAACACTATCACAAGTGCAAAAAGTGTTTTTTCCACACTAATACAAGTGCAAAAGTGGTTTCCTGCACCAACACATGTGCGAAAAGTGGTTTTTCAACACTAACACAAGTGCGAAAAGTGGTTTTTCAACACTAACAAAAGTGCGAAAAGTGTTTTTGCCACACTAATACAAGTGCAAAAGTGGTTTCCTGCACCAACACAAGTGCGAAAAGTGGTTTTTCAACACTAACACAAGTGCGAAAAGTGGTTTTTCAACACTAACACAAGTGCGAAAAGTGGTTTTCCACACTAATACAAGTGCAAAAGTGGTTTCCTGCACCAACACAAGTGCGAAAAGTGGTTTTTCAACACTAACACAAGTGCGAAAAGTGGTTTTTCAACACTAACACAAGTGTGAAAAGTGTTTTTTCCACACTAATACAAGTGCAAAAGTGGTTTCCTGCACCAACACAAGTGCGAAAAGTGGTTTTTCAACACTAACACAAGTGTGAAAAGTGGTTTTTCAACACTAACACAAGTGCGAAAAGTGATTTTTCAACACTAACACAAGTGCGAAAAGTGGTTTTTCCACACTAATACAAGTGCAAAAGTGGTTTCCTGCACCAACACAGTGCGAAAAGTGGTTTTTCAACACTAACACAAGTGCGAAAAGTGGTTTTTCAACACTAACACAAGTGCGAAAAGTAGTTTTTCAACACTAACACAAGTGTGAAAAGTGTTTTTTCCACACTAATACAAGTGCAAAAGTGGTTTCCTGCACCAACACAAGTGCAAAAAGTGGTTTTTCAACACTAACACAAGTGCGAAAAGTGGTTTTTCAACACTAACACAAGTGCGAAAAGTGGTTTTTCCACACTAATACAAGTGCAAAAGTGGTTTCCTGCACCAACACAAGTGCGAAAAGTGGTTTTTCAACACTAACACAAGTGCGAAAAGTGGTTTTTCAACACTAACACAAGTGTGAAAAGTGGTTTTTCAACACTAACACAAGTGCGAAAAGTGTTTTTTCCACACTAATACAAGTGCAAAAGTGATTCCTGCACCAACACAAGTGCGAAAAGTGGTTTTTCAACACTAACACAAGTGCGAAAAGTGGTTTTTCAACTCTAACACAAGTGCGAAAAGTGGTTTTTCAACTCTAACACAAGTGCGAAAAGTGGTTTTCCACACTAATACAAGTGCAAAAGTGGTTTCCTGCACCAACACAAGTGCGAAAAGTGATTTTTCAACACTAACACAAGTGCGAAAAGTGATTTTTCAACACTAACACAAGTGCGAAAAGTGGTTTTTCCACACTAATACAAGTGCAAAAGTGGTTTCCTGCACCAACACAAGTGCGAAAAGTGGTTTTTCAACACTAACACAAGTGCGAAAAGTGGTTTTTCAACACTAACACAAGTGCGAAAAGTGGTTTTTCAACACTAACACAAGTGTGAAAAGTATTTTTTCCACACTAATACAAGTGCAAAAGTGGTTTCCTGCACCAACACAAGTGCAAAAAGTGGTTTTTCAACACTAACACAAGTGCGAAAAGTGGTTTTTCAACACTAACACAAGTGCGAAAAGTGGTTTTTCCACACTAATACAAGTGCAAAAGTGGTTTCCTGCACCAACACAAGTGCGAAAAGTGGTTTTTCAACACTAACACAAGTGCGAAAAGTGGTTTTTCAACACTAACACAAGTGTGAAAAGTGGTTTTTCAACACTAACACAAGTGCGAAAAGTGTTTTTTCCACACTAATACAAGTGCAAAAGTGGTTTCCTGCACCAACACAAGTGCGAAAAGTGGTTTTTCAACACTAACACAAGTGCGAAAAGTTGTTTTTCAACACTAACACAAGTGCGAAAAGTGGTTTTTCCACACTAATACAAGTGCAAAAGTGGTTTCCTGCACCAACACAAGTGCGAAAAGTGGTTTTTCAACACTAACACAAGTGCGAAAAGTGGTTTTTCAACACTAACACAAGTGCGAAAAGTGGTTTTTCAACACTAACACAAGTGCGAAAAGTGGTTTTTCCACACTAATACAAGTGCAAAAGTGGTTTCCTGCACCAACACAAGTGCAAAAAGTGGTTTTTCAACACTAACACAAGTGCGAAAAGTGGTTTTTCAACACTAACACAAGTGCGAAAAGTGGATTTCCACACTAATACAAGTGCAAAAGTGGTTTCCTGCACCAACACAAGTGCGAAAAGTGGTTTTTCAACACTAACACAAGTGCGAAAAGTGGTTTTTCAACACTAACACAAGTGCGAAAAGTGGTTTTTCAACACTAACACAAGTGCGAAAAGTGGTTTTTCAACACTAACACAAGTGCGAAAAGTGGTTTTTCCACACTAATACAAGTGCACAAGTGGTTTCCTGCACCAACACAAGTGCGAAAAGTGGTTTTTCAACACTAACACAAGTGCGAAAAGTGGTTTTTCAACACTAACACAAGTGTGAAAAGTGGTTTTTCAACACTAACACAAGTGCGAAAAGTGTTTTTTCCACACTAATACAAGTGCAAAAGTGGTTTCCTGCACCAACACAAGTGCGAAAAGTGGTTTTTCAACACTAACACAAGTGCGAAAAGTTGTTTTTCAACACTAACACAAGTGCGAAAAGTGGTTTTTCCACACTAATACAAGTGCAAAAGTGGTTTCCTGCACCAACACAAGTGCGAAAAGTGGTTTTTCAACACTAACACAAATGCGAAAAGTGGTTTTTCAACACTAACACAAGTGCGAAAAGGGGTTTTTCAACACTAACACAAGTGCGAAAAGTGGTTTTTCAACACTAATACAAGTGCGAAAAGTGGTTTTCCACACCAATACAAGTGCAAAAGGGGTTTGCTGCACCAACACAAGTGCGAAAAGTGGTTTTCAACACTAACACAAGTGCGAAAAGTGGTTTTTCAACACTAACACAAGTGCGAAAAGTGGTTTTTCCACACTAATACAAGTGCAAAAGTGGTTTCCTGCACCAACACAAGTGCGAAAAGTGGTTTTTTCAACACTAACACAAGTGCGAAAAGTGGTTTTTCAACACTAACACAAGTGCGAAAAGTGGTTTTTCAACACTATCACAAGTGCAAAAAGTGTTTTTCCCACACTAATACAAGTACAAAAGTGGTTTCCTGCACCAACACAAGTGCGAAAAGTGGTTTTTCAACACTAACACAAGTGTGAAAAGTGGTTTTTCAACACTAACACAAGTGCGAAAAGTGGTTTTTCAACACTAACAAAAGTGCAAAAAGTGTTTTTTCCACACTAATACAAGTGCAAAAGTGGTTTCCTGCACCAACACAAGTGCGAAAAGTGGTTTTTCAACACTAACACAAGTGCGAAAAGTGGTTTTTCAACACTAACACAAGTGCGAAAAGTGGTTTTTCAACACTAACACAAGTGCGAAAAGTGGTTTTTCAACACTAACACAAGTGCGAAAAGTGGTTTTTCAACACTAACACAAGTGCGAAAAGTGGTTATTCAACACTAACACAAGTGCGAAAAGTGGTTTTTCAACACTAACACAAGTGCGAAAAGTGGTTTTTCAACACTAACACAAGTGCGAAAAGTGTTTTTTCCACACTAATACAAGTGCAAATGTGGTTTCCTGCACCAACACAAGTGCGAAAAGTGGTTTTTCAACACTAACACAAGTGCGAAAAGTGGTTTTTCAACACTAACACAAGTGCTAAAAGTGGTTTTTCAACACTAACACAAGTGCAAAAAGTGGTTCTTCCACACTAATACAAGTGCAAAAGTGGTTTCCTGCACCAACACAAGTGCGAAAAGTGGTTTTTCAACACTAACACAAGTGCGAAAAGTGGTTTTTCAACACTAACACAAGTGCGAAAAGTGGTTTTTCAACATTAACACAAGTGCGAAAAGTGTTTTTTCCACACTAATACAAGTGCAAAAGTGGTTTCCTGCACCAACACAAGTGCGAAAAGTGGTTTTTCAACACTAACACAAGTGCGAAAAGTGGTTTTTCAACACTAACACAAGTGCGAAAAGTGGTTTTTCCACACTAATACAAGTGCAAAAGTGGTTTCCTGCACCAACACAAGTGCGAAAGGTGGTTTTTCAAAACTAACACAAGTGCGAAAAGTGGTTTTTCAACACTAACACAAGTGCGAAAAGTGGTTTTTCAACACTAACACAAGTGCGAAAAGTGGTTTTTCCACACTAATACAAGTGCAAAAGTGGTTTCCTGCACCAACACAAGTGCGAAAAGTGGTTTTTCAACACTAACACAAGTGCGAAAAGTGGTTTTTCAACACTAACACAAGTGCGAAAAGTGGTTTTCCACACTAATACAAGTGCAAAAGTGGTTTCCTGCACCAACACAAGTGCGAAAAGTGGTTTTTCAACACTAACACAAGTGCGAAAAGTGGTTTTTCAACACTAACACAAGTGTGAAAAGTGGTTTTTCAACACTAACACAAGTGCGAAAAGTGTTTTTTCCACACTAATACAAGTGCAAAAGTGATTCCTGCACCAACACAAGTGCGAAAAGTGGTTTTTCAACACTAACACAAGTGCGAAAAGTGGTTTTTCAACTCTAACACAAGTGCGAAAAGTGGTTTTTCAACTCTAACACAAGTGCGAAAAGTGGTTTTCCACACTAATACAAGTGCAAAAGTGGTTTCCTGCACCAACACAAGTGCGAAAAGTGATTTTTCAACACTAACACAAGTGCGAAAAGTGATTTTTCAACACTAACACAAGTGCGAAAAGTGGTTTTTCCACACTAATACAAGTGCAAAAGTGGTTTCCTGCACCAACACAAGTGCGAAAAGTGGTTTTTCAACACTAACACAAGTGCGAAAAGTGGTTTTTCAACACTAACACAAGTGCGAAAAGTGGTTTTTCAACACTAACACAAGTGTGAAAAGTATTTTTTCCACACTAATACAAGTGCAAAAGTGGTTTCCTGCACCAACACAAGTGCAAAAAGTGGTTTTTCAACACTAACACAAGTGCGAAAAGTGGTTTTTCAACACTAACACAAGTGCGAAAAGTGGTTTTTCCACACTAATACAAGTGCAAAAGTGGTTTCCTGCACCAACACAAGTGCGAAAAGTGGTTTTTCAACACTAACACAAGTGCGAAAAGTGGTTTTTCAACACTAACACAAGTGTGAAAAGTGGTTTTTCAACACTAACACAAGTGCGAAAAGTGTTTTTTCCACACTAATACAAGTGCAAAAGTGGTTTCCTGCACCAACACAAGTGCGAAAAGTGGTTTTTCAACACTAACACAAGTGCGAAAAGTTGTTTTTCAACACTAACACAAGTGCGAAAAGTGGTTTTTCCACACTAATACAAGTGCAAAAGTGGTTTCCTGCACCAACACAAGTGCGAAAAGTGGTTTTTCAACACTAACACAAGTGCGAAAAGTGGTTTTTCAACACTAACACAAGTGCGAAAAGTGGTTTTTCAACACTAACACAAGTGCGAAAAGTGGTTTTTCCACACTAATACAAGTGCAAAAGTGGTTTCCTGCACCAACACAAGTGCAAAAAGTGGTTTTTCAACACTAACACAAGTGCGAAAAGTGGTTTTTCAACACTAACACAAGTGCGAAAAGTGGATTTCCACACTAATACAAGTGCAAAAGTGGTTTCCTGCACCAACACAAGTGCGAAAAGTGGTTTTTCAACACTAACACAAGTGCGAAAAGTGGTTTTTCAACACTAACACAAGTGCGAAAAGTGGTTTTTCAACACTAACACAAGTGCGAAAAGTGGTTTTTCAACACTAACACAAGTGCGAAAAGTGGTTTTTCCACACTAATACAAGTGCACAAGTGGTTTCCTGCACCAACACAAGTGCGAAAAGTGGTTTTTCAACACTAACACAAGTGCGAAAAGTGGTTTTTCAACACTAACACAAGTGTGAAAAGTGGTTTTTCAACACTAACACAAGTGCGAAAAGTGTTTTTTCCACACTAATACAAGTGCAAAAGTGGTTTCCTGCACCAACACAAGTGCGAAAAGTGGTTTTTCAACACTAACACAAGTGCGAAAAGTTGTTTTTCAACACTAACACAAGTGCGAAAAGTGGTTTTTCCACACTAATACAAGTGCAAAAGTGGTTTCCTGCACCAACACAAGTGCGAAAAGTGGTTTTTCAACACTAACACAAATGCGAAAAGTGGTTTTTCAACACTAACACAAGTGCGAAAAGGGGTTTTTCAACACTAACACAAGTGCGAAAAGTGGTTTTTCAACACTAATACAAGTGCGAAAAGTGGTTTTCCACACCAATACAAGTGCAAAAGGGGTTTGCTGCACCAACACAAGTGCGAAAAGTGGTTTTCAACACTAACACAAGTGCGAAAAGTGGTTTTTCAACACTAACACAAGTGCGAAAAGTGGTTTTTCCACACTAATACAAGTGCAAAAGTGGTTTCCTGCACCAACACAAGTGCGAAAAGTGGTTTTTTCAACACTAACACAAGTGCGAAAAGTGGTTTTTCAACACTAACACAAGTGCGAAAAGTGGTTTTTCAACACTATCACAAGTGCAAAAAGTGTTTTTCCCACACTAATACAAGTACAAAAGTGGTTTCCTGCACCAACACAAGTGCGAAAAGTGGTTTTTCAACACTAACACAAGTGCGAAAAGTGGTTTTTCAACACTAACACAAGTGCGAAAAGTGGTTTTTCAACACTAACAAAAGTGCAAAAAGTGTTTTTTCCACACTAATACAAGTGCAAAAGTGGTTTCCTGCACCAACACAAGTGCGAAAAGTGGTTTTTCAACACTAACACAAGTGCGAAAAGTGGTTTTTCAACACTAACACAAGTGCGAAAAGTGGTTTTTCAACACTAACACAAGTGCGAAAAGTGGTTTTTCAACACTAACACAAGTGCGAAAAGTGGTTTTTCAACACTAACACAAGTGCGAAAAGTGGTTATTCAACACTAACACAAGTGCGAAAAGTGGTTTTTCAACACTAACACAAGTGCGAAAAGTGGTTTTTCAACACTAACACAAGTGCGAAAAGTGTTTTTTCCACACTAATACAAGTGCAAATGTGGTTTCCTGCACCAACACAAGTGCGAAAAGTGGTTTTTCAACACTAACACAAGTGCGAAAAGTGGTTTTTCAACACTAACACAAGTGCTAAAAGTGGTTTTTCAACACTAACACAAGTGCAAAAAGTGGTTCTTCCACACTAATACAAGTGCAAAAGTGGTTTCCTGCACCAACACAAGTGCGAAAAGTGGTTTTTCAACACTAACACAAGTGCGAAAAGTGGTTTTTCAACACTAACACAAGTGCGAAAAGTGGTTTTTCAACATTAACACAAGTGCGAAAAGTGTTTTTTCCACACTAATACAAGTGCAAAAGTGGTTTCCTGCACCAACACAAGTGCGAAAAGTGGTTTTTCAACACTAACACAAGTGCGAAAAGTGGTTTTTCAACACTAACACAAGTGCGAAAAGTGGTTTTTCCACACTAATACAAGTGCAAAAGTGGTTTCCTGCACCAACACAAGTGCGAAAGGTGGTTTTTCAAAACTAACACAAGTGCGAAAAGTGGTTTTTCAACACTAACACAAGTGCGAAAAGTGGTTTTTCAACACTAACACAAGTGCGAAAAGTGGTTTTTCCACACTAATACAAGTGCAAAAGTGGTTTCCTGCACCAACACAAGTGCGAAAAGTGGTTTTTCAACACTAACACAAGTGCGAAAAGTGGTTTTTCAACACTAACACAAGTGCGAAAAGTGGTTTTCCACACTAATACAAGTGCAAAAGTGGTTTCCTGCACCAACACAAGTGTGAAAAGTGGTTTTTCAACACTAACACAAGTGTGAAAAGTGGTTTTTCAACACTAACACAAGTGCGAAAAGTGGTTTTTCAACACTAACACAAGTGCGAAAAGTGGTTTTTCAACACTAACACAAGTGTGAAAAGTGTTTTTTCCACATTAATACAAGTGCAAAAGTGGTTTCCTGCACCAACACAAGTGCGAAAAGTGGTTTTTCAACACTAACACAAGTGCGAAAAGTGGTTTTTCCACACTAATACAAGTGCGAAAAGTGGTTTTTCAAGACAAACACAAGTGCGAAAAGTGGTTTTTCAACACTATCACATGTGCAAAAAGTGTTTTTTCCACACTAATACAAGTGCAAAAGTGGTTTCCTGCACCAACACAAGTGCGAAAAGTGGTTTTTCAACACTAACACAAGTGCGAAAAGTGGTTTTTCAACACTATCACAAGTGCAAAAAGTGTTTTTTCCACACTAATACAAGTGCAAAAGTGGTTTCCTGCACCAACACAAGTGTGAAAAGTGGTTTTTCAACACTAACACAAGTGCGAAAAGTGGTTTTTCAACACTAACACAAGTGCGAAAAGTGGTTTTTCAACACTAACACAAGTGCGAAAAGTGGTTTTTCAACACTAACACAAGTGTGAAAAGTGTTTTTTCCACACTAATACAAGTGCAAAAGTGGTTTCCTGCACCAACACAAGTGCGAAAAGTGGTTTTTCAACACTAACACAAGTGCGAAAAGTGGTTTTTCCACACTAATACAAGTGCGAAAAGTGGTTTTTCAAGACAAACACAAGTGCGAAAAGTGGTTTTTCAACACTATCACAAGTGCAAAAAGTGTTTTTTCCACACTAATACAAGTGCAAAAGTGGTTTCCTGCACCAACACAAGTGCGAAAAGTGGTTTTTCAACACTAACACAAGTGCGAAAAGTGGTTTTTCAACACTAACAAAAGTGCAAAAAGTGTTTTTTCCACACTAATACAAGTGCAAAAGTGGTTTCCTGCACCAACACAAGTGCGAAAAGTGGTTTTTCAACACTAACACAAGTGCGAAAAGTGGTTTTTCAACACTAACACAAGTGCGAAAAGTGGTTTTTCAACACTAACACAAGTGCGAAAAGTGGTTTTTCAACACTAACACAAGTGCGAAAAGTGGTTTTTCAACACTAACACAAGTGCGAAAAGTGGTTATTCAACACTAACACAAGTGCGAAAAGTGGTTTTTCAACACTAACACAAGTGCGAAAAGTGGTTTTTCAACACTAACACAAGTGCGAAAAGTGTTTTTTCCACACTAATACAAGTGCAAATGTGGTTTCCTGCACCAACACAAGTGCGAAAAGTGGTTTTTCAACACTAACACAAGTGCGAAAAGTGGTTTTTCAACACTAACACAAGTGCTAAAAGTGGTTTTTCAACACTAACACAAGTGCAAAAAGTGGTTCTTCCACACTAATACAAGTGCAAAAGTGGTTTCCTGCACCAACACAAGTGCGAAAAGTGGTTTTTCAACACTAACACAAGTGCGAAAAGTGGTTTTTCAACACTAACACAAGTGCGAAAAGTGGTTTTTCAACATTAACACAAGTGCGAAAAGTGTTTTTTCCACACTAATACAAGTGCAAAAGTGGTTTCCTGCACCAACACAAGTGCGAAAAGTGGTTTTTCAACACTAACACAAGTGCGAAAAGTGGTTTTTCAACACTAACACAAGTGCGAAAAGTGGTTTTTCCACACTAATACAAGTGCAAAAGTGGTTTCCTGCACCAACACAAGTGCGAAAGGTGGTTTTTCAAAACTAACACAAGTGCGAAAAGTGGTTTTTCAACACTAACACAAGTGCGAAAAGTGGTTTTTCAACACTAACACAAGTGCGAAAAGTGGTTTTTCCACACTAATACAAGTGCAAAAGTGGTTTCCTGCACCAACACAAGTGCGAAAAGTGGTTTTTCAACACTAACACAAGTGCGAAAAGTGGTTTTTCAACACTAACACAAGTGCGAAAAGTGGTTTTCCACACTAATACAAGTGCAAAAGTGGTTTCCTGCACCAACTCAAGTGTGAAAAGTGGTTTTTCAACACTAACACAAGTGTGAAAAGTGGTTTTTCAACACTAACACAAGTGCGAAAAGTGGTTTTTCAACACTAACACAAGTGCGAAAAGTGGTTTTTCAACACTAACACAAGTGTGAAAAGTGTTTTTTCCACACTAATACAAGTGCAAAAGTGGTTTCCTGCACCAACACAAGTGCGAAAAGTGGTTTTTCAACACTAACACAAGTGCGAAAAGTGGTTTTTCCACACTAATACAAGTGCGAAAAGTGGTTTTTCAAGACAAACACAAGTGCGAAAAGTGGTTTTTCAACACTATCACAAGTGCAAAAAGTGTTTTTTCCACACTAATACAAGTGCAAAAGTGGTTTCCTGCACCAACACAAGTGCGAAAAGTGGTTTTTCAACACTAACACAAGTGCGAAAAGTGGTTTTTCAACACTATCACAAGTGCAAAAAGTGTTTTTTCCACACTAATACAAGTGCAAAAGTGGTTTCCTGCACCAACACAAGTGTGAAAAGTGGTTTTTCAACACTAACACAAGTGCGAAAAGTGGTTTTTCAACACTAACACAAGTGCGAAAAGTGGTTTTTCAACACTAACACAAGTGCGAAAAGTGGTTTTTCCACACTAATACAAGTGCAAAAGTGGTTTCCTGCACCAACACAAGTGCGAAAAGTGGTTTTTCAACACTAACACAAGTGCGAAAAGTGGTTTTTCAAGACTAACACAAGTGCGAAAAGTGGTTTTTCAACACTATCACAAGTGCAAAAAGTGTTTTTTCCACACTAATACAAGTGCAAAAGTGGTTTCCTGCACCAACACAAGTGCGAAAAGTGGTTTTTCAACACTAACACAAGTGCGAAAAGTGGTTTTTCAACACTATCACAAGTGCAAAAAGTGTTTTTTCCACACTAATACAAGTGCAAAAGTGGTTTCCTGCACCAACACATGTGCGAAAAGTGGTTTTTCAACACTAACACAAGTGCGAAAAGTGGTTTTTCAACACTAACAAAAGTGCGAAAAGTGTTTTTGCCACACTAATACAAGTGCAAAAGTGGTTTCCTGCACCAACACAAGTGCGAAAAGTGGTTTTTCAACACTAACACAAGTGCGAAAAGTGGTTTTTCAACACTAACACAAGTGCGAAAAGTGGTTTTCCACACTAATACAAGTGCAAAAGTGGTTTCCTGCACCAACACAAGTGCGAAAAGTGGTTTTTCAACACTAACACAAGTGCGAAAAGTGGTTTTTCAACACTAACACAAGTGTGAAAAGTGTTTTTTCCACACTAATACAAGTGCAAAAGTGGTTTCCTGCACCAACACAAGTGCGAAAAGTGGTTTTTCAACACTAACACAAGTGTGAAAAGTGGTTTTTCAACACTAACACAAGTGCGAAAAGTGATTTTTCAACACTAACACAAGTGCGAAAAGTGGTTTTTCCACACTAATACAAGTGCAAAAGTGGTTTCCTGCACCAACACAGTGCGAAAAGTGGTTTTTCAACACTAACACAAGTGCGAAAAGTGGTTTTTCAACACTAACACAAGTGCGAAAAGTAGTTTTTCAACACTAACACAAGTGTGAAAAGTGTTTTTTCCACACTAATACAAGTGCAAAAGTGGTTTCCTGCACCAACACAAGTGCAAAAAGTGGTTTTTCAACACTAACACAAGTGCGAAAAGTGGTTTTTCAACACTAACACAAGTGCGAAAAGTGGTTTTTCCACACTAATACAAGTGCAAAAGTGGTTTCCTGCACCAACACAAGTGCGAAAAGTGGTTTTTCAACACTAACACAAGTGCGAAAAGTGGTTTTTCAACACTAACACAAGTGTGAAAAGTGGTTTTTCAACACTAACACAAGTGCGAAAAGTGTTTTTTCCACACTAATACAAGTGCAAAAGTGATTCCTGCACCAACACAAGTGCGAAAAGTGGTTTTTCAACACTAACACAAGTGCGAAAAGTGGTTTTTCAACTCTAACACAAGTGCGAAAAGTGGTTTTTCAACTCTAACACAAGTGCGAAAAGTGGTTTTCCACACTAATACAAGTGCAAAAGTGGTTTCCTGCACCAACACAAGTGCGAAAAGTGATTTTTCAACACTAACACAAGTGCGAAAAGTGATTTTTCAACACTAACACAAGTGCGAAAAGTGGTTTTTCCACACTAATACAAGTGCAAAAGTGGTTTCCTGCACCAACACAAGTGCGAAAAGTGGTTTTTCAACACTAACACAAGTGCGAAAAGTGGTTTTTCAACACTAACACAAGTGCGAAAAGTGGTTTTTCAACACTAACACAAGTGTGAAAAGTATTTTTTCCACACTAATACAAGTGCAAAAGTGGTTTCCTGCACCAACACAAGTGCAAAAAGTGGTTTTTCAACACTAACACAAGTGCGAAAAGTGGTTTTTCAACACTAACACAAGTGCGAAAAGTGGTTTTTCCACACTAATACAAGTGCAAAAGTGGTTTCCTGCACCAACACAAGTGCGAAAAGTGGTTTTTCAACACTAACACAAGTGCGAAAAGTGGTTTTTCAACACTAACACAAGTGTGAAAAGTGGTTTTTCAACACTAACACAAGTGCGAAAAGTGTTTTTTCCACACTAATACAAGTGCAAAAGTGGTTTCCTGCACCAACACAAGTGCGAAAAGTGGTTTTTCAACACTAACACAAGTGCGAAAAGTTGTTTTTCAACACTAACACAAGTGCGAAAAGTGGTTTTTCCACACTAATACAAGTGCAAAAGTGGTTTCCTGCACCAACACAAGTGCGAAAAGTGGTTTTTCAACACTAACACAAGTGCGAAAAGTGGTTTTTCAACACTAACACAAGTGCGAAAAGTGGTTTTTCAACACTAACACAAGTGCGAAAAGTGGTTTTTCCACACTAATACAAGTGCAAAAGTGGTTTCCTGCACCAACACAAGTGCAAAAAGTGGTTTTTCAACACTAACACAAGTGCGAAAAGTGGTTTTTCAACACTAACACAAGTGCGAAAAGTGGATTTCCACACTAATACAAGTGCAAAAGTGGTTTCCTGCACCAACACAAGTGCGAAAAGTGGTTTTTCAACACTAACACAAGTGCGAAAAGTGGTTTTTCAACACTAACACAAGTGCGAAAAGTGGTTTTTCAACACTAACACAAGTGCGAAAAGTGGTTTTTCAACACTAACACAAGTGCGAAAAGTGGTTTTTCCACACTAATACAAGTGCACAAGTGGTTTCCTGCACCAACACAAGTGCGAAAAGTGGTTTTTCAACACTAACACAAGTGCGAAAAGTGGTTTTTCAACACTATCACAAGTGCAAAAAGTGTTTTTTCCACACTAATACAAGTGCAAAAGTGGTTTGCTGCTCCAACACAAGTGCGAAAAGTGGTTTTTCAACACTAACACAAGTGCGAAAAGTGGTTTTTCAACACTAACACAAGTGTGAAAAGTGGTTTTTCAACACTAACACAAGTGCGAAAAGTGATTTTTCAACACTAACACAAGTGCGAAAAGTGATTTTTCAACACTAACACAAGTGCGAAAAGTGGTTTTTCCACACTAATACAAGTGCAAAAGTGGTTTCCTGCACCAACACAAGTGCGAAAAGTGGTTTTTCAACACTAACACAAGTGCGAAAAGTGGTTTTTCAACACTAACACAAGTGTGAAAAGTGGTTTTTCAACACTAACACAAGTGTGAAAAGTGTTTTTTCCACACTAATACAAGTGCAAAAGTGGTTTCCTGCACCAACACAAGTGCAAAAAGTGGTTTTTCAACACTAACACAAGTGCGAAAAGTGGTTTTTCAACACTAACACAAGTGCGAAAAGTGGTTTTTCCACACTAATACAAGTGCAAAAGTGGTTTCCTGCACCAACACAAGTGCGAAAAGTGGTTTTTCAACACTAACACAAGTGCGAAAAGTGGTTTTTCAACACTAACACAAGTGTGAAAAGTGGTTTTTCAACACTAACACAAGTGCGAAAAGTGTTTTTTCCACACTAATACAAGTGCAAAAGTGGTTTCCTGCACCAACACAAGTGCGAAAAGTGGTTTTTCAACACTAACACAAGTGCGAAAAGTTGTTTTTCAACACTAACACAAGTGCGAAAAGTGGTTTTTCCACACTAATACAAGTGCAAAAGTGGTTTCCTGCACCAACACAAGTGCGAAAAGTGGTTTTTCAACACTAACACAAATGCGAAAAGTGGTTTTTCAACACTAACACAAGTGCGAAAAGGGGTTTTTCAACACTAACACAAGTGCGAAAAGTGGTTTTTCAACACTAATACAAGTGCGAAAAGTGGTTTTCCACACCAATACAAGTGCAAAAGGGGTTTGCTGCACCAACACAAGTGCGAAAAGTGGTTTTCAACACTAACACAAGTGCGAAAAGTGGTTTTTCAACACTAACACAAGTGCGAAAAGTGGTTTTTCCACACTAATACAAGTGCAAAAGTGGTTTCCTGCACCAACACAAGTGCGAAAAGTGGTTTTTTCAACACTAACACAAGTGCGAAAAGTGGTTTTTCAACACTATCACAAGTGCAAAAAGTGTTTTTCCCACACTAATACAAGTACAAAAGTGGTTTCCTGCACCAACGCAAGTGCGAAAAGTGGTTTTTCAACACTAACACAAGTGCGAAAAGTGGTTTTTCAACACTAACACAAGTGCGAAAAGTGGTTTTTCAACACTAACAAAAGTGCAAAAAGTGTTTTTTCCACACTAATACAAGTGCAAAAGTGGTTTCCTGCACCAACACAAGTGCGAAAAGTGGTTTTTCAACACTAACACAAGTGCGAAAAGTGGTTTTTCAACACTAACACAAGTGCGAAAAGTGGTTTTTCAACACTAACACAAGTGCGAAAAGTGGTTTTTCAACACTAACACAAGTGCGAAAAGTGGTTTTTCAACACTAACACAAGTGCGAAAAGTGGTTATTCAACACTAACACAAGTGCGAAAAGTGGTTTTTCAACACTAACACAAGTGCGAAAAGTGGTTTTTCAACACTAACACAAGTGCGAAAAGTGTTTTTTCCACACTAATACAAGTGCAAATGTGGTTTCCTGCACCAACACAAGTGCGAAAAGTGGTTTTTCAACACTAACACAAGTGCGAAAAGTGGTTTTTCAACACTAACACAAGTGCTAAAAGTGGTTTTTCAACACTAACACAAGTGCAAAAAGTGGTTCTTCCACACTAATACAAGTGCAAAAGTGGTTTCCTGCACCAACACAAGTGCGAAAAGTGGTTTTTCAACACTAACACAAGTGCGAAAAGTGGTTTTTCAACACTAACACAAGTGCGAAAAGTGGTTTTTCAACACTAACACAAGTGCGAAAAGTGGTTTTTCCACACTAATACAAGTGCACAAGTGGTTTCCTGCACCAACACAAGTGCGAAAAGTGGTTTTTCAACACTAACACAAGTGCGAAAAGTGGTTTTTCAACACTATCACAAGTGCAAAAAGTGTTTTTTCCACACTAATACAAGTGCAAAAGTGGTTTGCTGCTCCAACACAAGTGCGAAAAGTGGTTTTTCAACACTAACACAAGTGCGAAAAGTGGTTTTTCAACACTAACACAAGTGCGAAAAGTGGTTTTTCAACACTAACACAAGTGCGAAAAGTGGTTTTTCCACACTGATACAAGTGCAAAAGTGGTTTCCTGCACCAACACAAGTGCGAAAAGTGGTTTTTCCACACTAATACAAGTGCAAAAGTGGTTTCCTGCACCAACACAAGTGCGAAAAGTGGTTTTTCAACACTAACACAAGTGCGAAAAGTGGTTTTTCAACACTAACACAAGTGTGAAAAGTGGTTTTTCAACACTAACACAAGTGTGAAAAGTGTTTTTTCCACACTAATACAAGTGCAAAAGTGGTTTCCTGCACCAACACAAGTGCAAAAAGTGGTTTTTCAACACTAACACAAGTGCGAAAAGTGGTTTTTCAACACTAACACAAGTGCGAAAAGTGGTTTTTCCACACTAATACAAGTGCAAAAGTGGTTTCCTGCACCAACACAAGTGCGAAAAGTGGTTTTTCAACACTAACACAAGTGCGAAAAGTGGTTTTTCAACACTAACACAAGTGTGAAAAGTGGTTTTTCAACACTAACACAAGTGCGAAAAGTGTTTTTTCCACACTAATACAAGTGCAAAAGTGGTTTCCTGCACCAACACAAGTGCGAAAAGTGGTTTTTCAACACTAACACAAGTGCGAAAAGTTGTTTTTCAACACTAACACAAGTGCGAAAAGTGGTTTTTCCACACTAATACAAGTGCAAAAGTGGTTTCCTGCACCAACACAAGTGCGAAAAGTGGTTTTTCAACACTAACACAAAT